>NW_027328830.1:0-92430 GCF_048564905.1 Vicugna pacos | reverse complement strand
GTATGTAAATTCCTTTAAAATTTTAGTTATTTTTAACTTAAAGGGGTTTAAATCCTCAAGTGGCATCTGGCCGGGTAATATAACAGAACAAATCTGACTCCATATTAGATTTGTTCCTTTGAATTTAACCCTATGCTCTGTCACCTAGGCTTCATCTTGCTTGTAAAACAATGTTGCCTAGAGCCTGAAATAAACAGGAGACCCTATTCTGAAGGCTCTGACCTTTAAGGATATTTAACACTTTTTCATTCATTAAAAGATAGCAAATTGCAGAATAGAAAATAACGTTTCTTTTGTTGGAGGTTTACAGGGATCTGACCCACGCAGATAGCTGCAAGAAGAAAGGATTCTAACAAGAAGGAATTCCTACACTAAGAAGTTTGCACTAACCAAGCACATAGGAAAGGAGCCTGAATTGTGACTTGGGGAGATGGTTTTCCAGGACATTAGTTTGCCATCTAGGTCTACAGAAACTTGCTATTCCATGCCCCAACATCTGGTCTCCCAACTTATTGGCCTGTCCTGCACTGAGGAGAATTAATTTCGACTTGGTAACACTCCTATCTACCTAGAAAGCTGGGCACTGGAGCTGAGTGTTATGGAAACAGGCCAGCCAAGACAAAAGCACCAATCGGAGTGTTGGAGTACTCAGAATTATTATGCCGGTGGGCTCAGAGGGGCTTCGGCTCCGAAGTTTTGAGTACCTCCAAGACGTGCACATGAGGTTTTAAAGGCTTAGTTACAAGTAAGGGGGCATTAGCCAATAAGGCTCAAAGAACAAAAAGCAAGGAATAAGTACACTGGAGCTTATCAATTTGTAACAGATCACATTACTGACACTTGTTGAGCTTGGAATTACGAGTTAGGTTGTTAGGCCAATAAACTGACACTAAACTTCAGATTTACGAGATAGCCCAGCATAATTTAGATCAGTAAACTGACACTTATCACACTTAGATTTGTGACTTAGCTTGTTAGCCCAGCTGGACTTTTCCTTCACATGAGGACAGCTCTCCCACACCCAGGGAACTACTGTGAGCCCTTGATGTTTCCACTAGGGTGGGGTATGGTTTACCCAGGAGGGATGGGGACTATGCACCAACACTCAGGCAGTCTGCTCTGTCTGGGGCTCTGATCTTGTACCATCCCGCTCCCCGCCAGCCCAACACCTGGGACAGTGGAGCTAAGGCAGAGATCCTGCCTGCCTGTTTCCCAGCGTGTAAAAGGGGAATATGTGCTCTTCCCAAGGTAGTTCTGAGCGACAACACCTGCGGGTGCTTGGTTCTCAGAGCAACAGAAAACCCAGCTCCGCGTGGGGGCAACGGGTGTGATCTCCCTAGGGTTTCTGCAGAAGCATCGGACGGAGGGTTGGATCACGGTGGTAAAATTGAGCTGCGGGGCTTGAAGGGTAACAGAAGGGTACAGAGGCAGGTCTGCCGCCTAGGGGTGCCCCAGAGGTAAAGCTTTTTTTCTCCAACTCCTCTAAGACCCTCCCTTCTCCAGATCCCTTCCTTCTCTCTGCTCATCCTGTCCATCTGTATCCCTCCAATTTTCCCGTCCTCTCCACCCGCTCCCATCTTCTCCCTCCCTCGCTGTCCCACCTTCTCTCACAGAACCCAGAGAGGATCGCTGGCCCTCCTGCGCATGCGCAGTCAGTGCCAAGTGGTCCGCTGGTTGGGAGCTCCATATCCGAGCCGGGGATCGGGCCCAAAGGCTTCTCAACTACGTCGCCCGGTAGGCTTTTGGTTCCTGCCTGGGGTCGGGGCCTCTGACTGTGGAAGTGCAAGGTGGGGGGCTCCTGGGAAAGGGGTCAGGCGGCTGCGGGAGGGCGGTCCGCCTGTCACAGACCCCAAGGGCGCTAGTCAGCCCGTGTTCAGATGAATTGCTCAGGCCAGACCCCTCTGCCAGCGCCACCTGCCCCGGCGTCCCGGCCACAGTGTCCAGGGCCTGGTGTGCACCTGCCATCTCTCACCCAGCCGGGATCCCCTCAGTCCGCGGCTGGCGTCCCCTTCCCCTCTCCCTCCCGCTAGTCCTCTCCTCCCGGGCTTCCTCTTCTCGTCCGGCGGCCCGTCCCCGCCCCTGGGCGGGCTGTGTCCCGGGCGGGCGGGGTCTGCGGACCCGGACGGGGGCGGGCGCCTGGGACTGGGGCTGGGGCTGTCCTCCGAGCGAGGCTGCAGCCCGCGTCCCCCTCCCCGCTTTCCCTGCCCCGCGACCCCGGGGCTGCCCTGCTCTCCCTTTCCCGCTCCCTGAGGACCAGCTCTGTGGCGTGGGCGCTGCTACCTGGGCTGAAAGCCTCCGGCTCTAACGCCCAGCTTCTCCTGGTGGAGTCGGGAAAAGGGAGCGTCACTGCTAAGCGAGGTTCTGTCTCCCCCCTCCATGTTTCTGCCTCAGGTAAGTACCTTGAACACTTTCAGGTGTTATGATGGCGGTGCTTGTTGATGTCACGTGTTTTTATAGTGAGAGGGATTGCAGTGGTGAAAGCAGGGCTTGGTTCTGTTAAAAATGTGCTGAAGGCATGAGGCTGTGACATCCTCCTTCCTTCCCTCTCCCAGGGTGAAAGGAGTGATCCTCGATTTTCAAAAGATAGTTACAGTCCCTAACTAGCCCAGCCCAGCTATTGTGCGTTAACAGGAACAGCACCACCAGAGGCCTTGGAGACCCAGGGATATTGCAGTCCTAAAGTGCTCCTGGCAGAGTTTGGCTTGTTAAGGTTTTTTGTTTTTCTTAAATTGTGGGACAGACTAGTGTATAAACTGAAAAATAATTGTCAAGAAATAATTTTCATAGGACAGTTTTATTGTGATATAGTTCACAAACCATGAATTCCATCCATTTAAATGGTACAATTCAGCAGCTTTTTGCATATTCACAATGGTGCACCCATTATTATTCCAGAACGTTTTCATCACTTCAGAAAGAGCAGTGGAAATGAATGACCTATCCACCCCTCCCAAGTGGTGGTTCTAAAGAAATTTCTTGGCTATTCCTGACCATAAATTAACTTGTTATATTCCAAGAAAAATCTGGTAGGAATTCTAACCAGAATTGAAATGAATCTGTCTATCAAAACAGGAAGAATTTATACCTTTATGGCATAAACTTCTTCTACCCATGAATATATCTGGGACCCTATCTTTTCATCTGACCAGAGCCTGGCCCATGTGAAGTTCTCACTACTTTTTGGGCTTGTGAATGATGAGATTCTATACATCGTTAGTTGCAACTGTAGCCTTTCACAGAAGAGAAAAGTAACCTCAGTGAAGCAAGTGACTCTCTGATGGTCAGAAAGAGTGACAGCCAGTGCTGGAGTGATCCAGTGGACTTGGTGTTTGCAGCTAGATTTCTCGACCACCTACAGTTAAGGGGATTAGAGAGTTCTTTTATTTTTTCTTAATGGCGTTGCATTTATTTTTACTTATTTTTTAAAATTATTTTTTATTTAAGTGTAGTCAATTTACAATGTTATTTTCAAGTGTGCAGCAGAGATTCAGTTATAAACATATGCATATGTATATATATATGTTTTAGATTGTTTTTAGTATAAATCACTACAAGAAATTGAATATAGTTCCCTGTGTTATATAGCAGGCCCTTGTCATTTATTTTATATTTACTAATTTGTATCTGTTAATCCCCCCTTTCCTGCCTGCTAAACACAGTTTGCTTTCTATGTCCATGTGTCCATTACTAGGAGCACCGTTTTTCCTAGTAATATATGCTCTTTTGCTGCTTTCAGTTTCAGTAATTCCATCTTATCTGTGGGCGCTTTTCTTCTGGTGGCCTTAATGTGGTTTGCACACGTGGTAATAGAGATCTGTATTTGGGAGAACCCCAGGCCTCGTGTAGTCCCTGGTACAGAGTGCCCACTGAATTGATGCTTGAACTGGGAAAAAAGCACAGTAAATGTTGGAATTTCCACTATGGTTGAGAATTCTATAACCTCTTTTGACAAACTTAATATTGGCTGCACCCATTCTGGGTAATTTGGTGGAAATTCATGTTATGGTGGTGAAGAGACGGGGCCTTGTATGCTTCTTCTCTTTCTGTTTTCTAACACTCATTCTCCTGGGCCTTCCAGATCCTCCCCTAGAAGTGCCAGGTCTGGCTTGGTGCTGCACTGAGGCAATATTTGTTAATAAGGCCCTTTCCTCATCTCTTCTGAGCCTCCGGTTTTTTCTCTGCACAATGAGGGCTTAGACTAGATAACTACTTTTCAGTTTCTTTTAAAGCCATGTTTCCTTTGAGAAACAGAAAATGCAAATCTCTCCTCTCAAACCAACCCTTTAGATTTTGAAAAGTCCTCCAAGGAGTGACATAGCTCTTTGTGGAAAATGAATGTGATTGTGATTCCAGGTGACACAGAAAAGACTCTTCAGAGATTGATTGCAGGGAGAGGGCAGGAAAGGGGCAGTATGTCACACTTTCTAGTGTGAGCACTGGAGCAGGGGCTTGGATTTAAATACGGTGTCTGACGTGGCCTCTCTCTAATCTTGTAGAATGTGATAAACTTCTCTACCTCAGTTTCTTGATGTGTCAAGTTGGGGTGATAATATTTTAAGGCTTTTGTGAAACATTATGCACATAAGCCATTTGTGTATGGGTAGAAACAAGACCTGCTAGGGATTCAGGGATTTGTTTAAAAAAAAAAATCTTGTCCATAGCACTCTGTCTGTGTGTATTTAGTAGTTCCTGAAGGGTGAGGGTGAGTCTAAAGTCCATCGTGGGACAGGTGGCCCATGGTTCTCTGTGCCCATGAATGCCCCCTCCTCCCCAGTCCTCTTCCTCAGTCCAGGATGAAGTTCCCTAGTAGATTTACTCAGAGGTCTTGTGAAAATGGCTATTCATTTTATTGTTTCACCAAGAAGGGCTGCCATCATGACCTCAGCCCTCCCCGGCCGCCACACCAACCCGGATCCCACCCCGGTCCATGTCCACTGGCCCCGCCAACGGCGCTGCCGTACGTTTACCGTCTGTGAGACGCCGCCCCAGAAAGGATGTCGGCCGCCGACTGACGCGGCCAGAACTAGTGGCCCGGCCAAGCAAGCCGCCATCCCCAGCAGCAAACACCGCCATGGCCCCGGGCAGCTGCACACTTCCGGAGCCCGCTGCCTGCCCCAGAAGCGCACGCCAGCCCGCGAGGAGCGCGGCGTCTTTATCCATGGCAACGCCGCGGGGCCCTCCCCTAGCGCTTGCGTCTGCGTCCTCCCGAGGCTAGACGTGCAAGGGCAGAACTTTCGGAGCCAATGGGAGCAAGGGCGCGGCCAGGACGGGGGTGGGGGGAGGCTTATGGGGCAGCTGGGCGGGGCCGGGGCGGGCGGGGCCGCGCGGAGGTCCTCAGCTGCAGGTGGCACCGGCCGGAGGCTGGGGCAATGCTGCCAACAGTGGGCGCGGCGGCGGGGCAGCGGGGCGGGGGCACCCTCACCTGTCTGTGTGCGGGGCTCAGCCTGGGCTCCGCGGCCTCCGCTTGCACCGGAAGTGGACCCAGGCTACCTGTGGGCAAGATAGAGGACTGAGCCCAGGCAGGCACGTCTGGCCAGGTAGGGCACCTGAAGTGCAGATCCGCCAGGCCGGCTGCCGGCCTTGAATACGCGCTGCTAGGCAGTTTCCAAGAAGACGGGATCTGTCCCAAGAGGGGAGGTAGGGCAGGGTGCCAGATGCCTGGTTGGGTGCGGTCTTACAGGAGAGCCACGTTGAGAGGGTGCAGAGCAGCCCCTGTGTTGGCGGGGCTAGGAATTTGGGGTATAGGGTGGGGATGATGTGTGCCATTCCCTGTGGTCTCCCAAAGAACTCGCACCCCCAAGCAAAGGACCCTGCTCCCTCCACCCTTCACTGCATCCCCTGCCTTCCCCAGCACCACCGCCCCTGCCCCCGGAGTGTCCCATGACCTCTCCCCACACCAGGCACCGTCCCTGTTACAGGTACTTATCTCCTGGTGGTTCCAGCCCAAGGGTGGGGGCTGTATCTAACCAGTTAGGATGCCTGGAGCCTTTGTATGAAACCTCAGACTATAATGCAGGCGTGCACAGAGGCCCCTCAAACAGGATTCCCTGCATTCCCTCCCCACCACGCACCCACAGCGCAGCTGCCACACCAGGCCAAGCCTGCAGGAGGACCGCTGTTCCCTCTCCTCCTGTCCCTGATCAAGAGTGCACCGCCCACACTGCTGGGTATTTAGTGGGCCTTAGAAGAGCAGCTGGTATTTTCATGGACAAATATTTGCTCTTTTGGGAAGAGTTGAGTGCAAAGGGATGTAGGGTATGCCTTTTCTGTTGTCCTGGAACTGGTGACTAGGATGCAAACTTAAGTCAAAGCAGTTTTTAGAGAGAGCCGCAATATATCTTACCCAAAGATCACTGTTCCCCTACAAAGGCAACACCACCTGGCGGGTGGGGTCCTGGTCCCTCTTTCTGGAGGTTGGGCTTTGCACCCTCCAGCTGGGACAGAGCCCGAAACAGCTCTGAACACGCTCCAACAGGCTTTCCCAGCACAAACTGCCTTTATTTTGAATCTGGCTGAAGGAAGCAGCTGAGAAATCTGGGTAAATCTTCCTGGGTGTAACCATGCCTTTTGTGCTGAATGAAAGAGCGGCTCTCCACATGCTAACAGCTTAGAACTGAATGTGTGTCGAAGCCTTCATGCATGTAGCATGTTGGGAACAGCGTTTCATGGTGAGGGGAACTCTATAACTTACATGTGTATGGGGAAGCCCTCACTCCAACAGGGTTTTCCTGCACAAACTGCCTTTATTTCGAAATTGGCTCTTGCTGAGAAATCTTGGTAAGTGTTCTTAAGTGTAGCCATGCCCATTATGCAGGATGAAAGAGCGGCTCTACACTTTTTCACATCTCAGAAATGAATGTGTGTTGAAGCCGTCATTCATGTAGCGTGTTGGGAACACAGAATTTAGTGGTGAGAACTATGTAAATTACATGTCTATGATGAAGCACTCTCTCGAGCCGGGTATTCCAGTGCATACTGCCTTTATTTCGAAACTGGCTTCTCAGAAGCCTGTGGTCTCCACTGCAGGTCTGTCCCCAAACCCAGGGCCAGCATGGTAACTCTGCTCCCCCTGTCTATTCTGGAAGTTCTAGGTGTCCTCCATGGCCCTTCCACCATTATGTTTTTGGAAAACCCCGCAGATGGAATGGGCCTGAGAACAGGAGAGCTGGATGCCAGAAGCCACTGCCCAGTGTGAGGCTCCTGGGAGGGGCATCTCCTCTCCGTGGGCTCTGATCTAACCTCCCCTCTCCCCCACCCCCACCCCTCTCCTCCTGCATTTCCTGATTGATCCCTGGATAATGGTCCATACCAGGAATGACCTGGGAGAGGTTTTATGAGTCTTTAAGTGGAAAAAAAAAAAGAAATCTTTAGACAAGTTACTGAAAGTAACTTCCAGCTTTACCGGGAAAGACCTCATTCCAATGTTTAAGGCTAGTTGACAGGGTGTCAAATTGCTTAACCACTCACATCTGAGCAAGTGCTACCTCTCTCTCCAGCTCCCCGCAGCATCCACCTGTGGCAACTTGGCCAAAAGAAGGCAAGAAAGCTCTTTCCCCTCGCCAGCACCAGCGTGGCTTTGGAGTCAGTGGAGGCTGAGAGAAAGAGCCCCGCCCTGAGGTTTGAGGGGCCTCCAGCCACAGCCAGAGGAGCGGGGGTTTTCAGAGTGGCCCAGCAGGGAAACCAGGCAAGGCCACCTGGCCCAAGTCTTCCCTGCCCAGAGAGCCCCATGAACTGCTTTGGGCCACACTCCCCGTTTGGGCCCCCTGCAAAAAGATACCACGGGAGCCACACCTGAGAAGGCAGAAGGACAGCCCTTTAGCCTGGGGTCCCAGCAGGTGTGTCCTGTGAGACCTGTGGCCACATAAGTTCCTTGTCTCTCCAGGTCACTGAAGGGACTGTGCTGGGCATCTTGGTGGTCAGGGACATGGGAACACCTCTAAACTCTGAAGAAGGACAGAGAGACTCTTCCTGGAAGCAAGGATTCCAGGGAGACACCTTGCCCAGAACTGGGGGACTGTGTCCTGAGTAGACCCCTGGGAGGCAATGTGGGGCTGTGGGGTCCTCTTCTGAGAAGGGAGCAGGTGAGTTTTCCGGGGGTGGGGTCCTGCTTTGTCCAGATATGTCCTTGTGTAAGACTCATTTACAAACACCTCCAAGTCCACCTAGGGGTGGCCCCAGAGGTGGGGGTAGAGGAGGAGAGTGAAGGGTGCAGACTTAGGGCCCCCTGAGCCACCCAGGGAGCCAAGGGTCAGTGGGAACATCTTGGGAGTCTAGTGCAGGGGTGGAGGACGAGCACTAAGAACATGCCAAGTCATGCAATAAAGTGACCCGTGACCACGAGACACAGGTGGCCGTACACCAAAAGAGGCAGATAGAAATTTAGACCCAGGATCTGAGAACCTTGAGAGGGGCTGGAGGGTCCCAGGAACCCTCAGGAACAGCTCTTCTAGGGGCACAGACATCCCAATACACACATTTCTCATGGAAGCTTTTTGGGGTGCAGAGTGAGTTACCAGGATCCTGAACTTAGTATGGAATCACGGTTCCTGGCAATAAATTGCTGTCATTTGTCCCTGGACATGCACAGGGGAGCTGACTGCTGTGGGGGTCACTGCAGGACTAGAATCTTCTGGTGTCTGCTCTGTGACCACAGAAACCCAGGGGGATTTCTCAACAGGAGAACCTGGAGACCATGCCTGCAAGGACCACCCTCATGGGATGGCCAAGGAGCTCGTGGTACCCAGGTCACCAAGTGACGAAGTTGTGAGGTTGCCTGGGGAATCGTGGGGGCATGTAGATTTCTGAGGTCAGCACGTGGGCCCAGCACTGCTGGATGGTCTGCACAAAGAGGGGCCTGCCCTCCTGATGATGGCTCTTAACACCTGCAGGGAAACTGCTCCCAGGGCTCCTGGAGGTCCATATTGAGAGTGTCCTGCCAGCCTTGTGGGGTCACCTTCCCCTGATGCAGAAGCAGACCTCTCTCCCTTGAGGCCCAGGGGACACCTGGCTCAGGTGCCACCTGTGTGCCCTGGACACGCAGAGCCCCAGAGCTCTGGCACAGCCTGGGGTGTGGTGGTGTCCGGGCAAGAAAGGCCCTGGGAAGGGGGTCATTCAAGGGCAGAGGCCACTCTGCAGGGATGCTGGACCTGGCAGCAATGCACTGCTTCAGTACTCCCTTGGGTTGGGTCTCCAACCTGTGGGATGGAAGGGCCACTCCTTCCTGTGTTGCAGTCGGGGGAACTAGATCCATCGTCAAGGTCAGCCCTGAAAATGGAGGCTGCGCTACCTCCATTCCTGGAAAGAAAATCAGTCCCCTCCAGTCCAGGTGATTCAGAAAGTCATTCAGCAATGTTCGGGGCCCCCACTTTAGGCTTTGAATTAGAGCTGAGCGGCTTAGGAGGCCAGATCCCTGACCGTGGCTCCAGGAGCAGGTTTTCTGCTGGGGGACAGGATCCTCACAAACACCTGTGTCTTTGTGGGACACTCCCCTCTGACAAGCTGGGAGGCAGGGTGCAGTTGTGGGAAATCGTGTTTACATGAGCAGAGGGCCACCATGTGGTGGGGGCACAGGAGACTGTGAGAATGAGTCCCACAGCCTTTCTGGAATCAAAAAACTGGCAAATGTGAAAAAGTGCATAATTTGTTTTATTGAACAGGCTGCTTATGTACGTTTGGAGGACCAGGTTCAATGACTCAGCATCCCTCCAGGACAATAGCCTCAAGAGAAGAACAGACAGAGCAGGAGGAGATCTGGGGTTTCTCCCAGGAATGAGGTGGAACAGGGATTTCTGCAGATTTGCAAGGAGTCCCCGACCACTGAGCATGGGGTTACAGCCCCACGAGACCCCTGTCATGTTTGGCTTGGGCTCTGGTTCTGGCCTGCTCATGTATTCTTCCAGCAGAGTTCCAGAAACTCAGAGGGTGGACTTAGAGGGGCTGCGTTTGGAACCTAGTGAGGAGTTGGAGGGTCCTTTATATTGAGTCCCTTCATCCTAATCACCGTAGCTGAAGCCCAACACCCCCCAGGCCCCCATGGTTGCCGTGGAGGGAGAACAAGCCTGGCAGGCGACCTAGGGGTCCCACTACTGTGTCCTTCCCTTGTCTTCGTTCCCTTTCACCCCGGAAGGTGTGATTGTCTCGTGTCATGGTGGCCTCCACAATGTCCCTCCCAGTAATCTCTCTTCTCCATCAGGTGGGGTTCCCAACCCCGCTCAGCCTTCTCTGCATGGATGCTGAAGGACCAGGCCCACCTGAAGTTCTGAGCTCGAGCAGTAAGGTGGAAACAAAGAAACCAATGGAAAAAAGAAGCAAGTGATTGTGGCAAAGCTCCCCACCACAGAGAAGCTGCCCTGAGTGGAAGGGAGAGTGTGGGCATGCCCGTTTGTTTCCTATCTCCCAGTGCTCTTAGCTTTCTTATTGCCTACCTGCATGGTTACAACAAAATGATCTGCAAAACTGAAAATATTTACTCTCTTGCTTTTACAGAAAAGGCTGGCCAGCCTCTGGTCCGGTACCAGGCAAGAGATTGGAGTTCCTTTCCAGTTTGGAAACATCTTGGCAGGCCCAGGTTTGCAAAGGTCTTTAAGAGTAGTTACGGAGTTTTGCTTTTAAACTTTTTTACGGCTGTATATACTTGTGAGATGTGGTTGTGATGTATAATTCTGAGCCGGGATTTTCTCAAACTGTTTCTCACTTCTTATACCAGACATTCCTAAATTCCAAGTGGAACTGCATATTAAGGAAGCCATGGAATTTAGCAAAAGGATACAGATCTCATTTCCTTTTAAGCATCGGTGTACCTCCATCATGGCAGTATTTGTTATGTGTTATTGATAGGGGAACTAAGTAGTAAACAGATTAATAGAAAATAGGGGATTTTAGGTACACAGGTTCATCTTTTCAACATTGTTTGTAATATTTGCAGTTTAAGATGACCATTCCTGAGAAACAGGCAGCCTCTTAGAATGAAATAGCATTTCCTCTGAACCATAATTAATTTTTATTTTGTAGACAGCAGGAAGGGTAATAACACGTCACACATTTGGGGACGTCAAAGAGAAAATGTAACTTTCTGGGAGCGCACTCCCCCGCCTCCCCCTGCCCTTTTTACTGTCCCATTCTCCCTGGAAGGCTCTTTCTTATCTTCTGCTCATGGCTCCAGTAACTCTTTCTTCCTCCTTGTTCCTCAGCTGGTAAGGTTAGTTTTCTACTTTGAACAAGCAAACAAGCCAACAGAAGAGAAATTTCACAAGCAACTCCCAGCACATCCGCTCGCCTTCTGATGTCTGTGACCTCACTCTCGGTGCCCCACCGCTTATTAAAAGTGGCATCGAAAGCCAGTTCCTCCAAAAGTCCCCGAGGCCCCATCCCTCCCATCTTCTCTGGGTTGTCACTCCCAAAACCATCCTCTCTTTCACTGCCTCATCTATTTTGTTCTCCTGCTAGTTGGCACCATCAGTATATAAACGTCCATCCTCTTAAACCAACAGCACTCCTTGACCCTAATTCACCCCCACCAATTGCCACCCTGTGTCTTTGCAGCAAATCTTTAAGGAGTTGTTTAAACTCACTGTCTGCATCTTCTCTTGAGCCATCCCCTTTTACACCCATTCTGGCTTTTCGCCTGATCCCTCGCTCTATGGAAACTGCCCTGTCAAGGCCATCAGTGACCCCATGTTGCTAAATATAGTGGTCAATTTTGACTCCTCATCATGCTTGGCCCCTCGGCAGCATTTGACCCAGCTCTTCCATCCCTCCTACCCCGTGTTCCTGCTTCACTCAACCCCCAGCCCATCTCTCTGTCTGTTTCTGCTTTTGGCCTGCTGGCTGGTCCTTTGCCAATGTCTCCTGTTTTTTCCAAACATATACTGTGGGTGTTCCCCAGGGTGGGTTCCTGGGCCTCTCCTCTCTCTCTCTGCTATTCCTTTGGTGGAAGCAACCCAGCCTTGGAAATTGGCATGCCATCAATTTCTCGATTTCTCCAAAATTCCCTGATTTCCCCTTTCCATCTGAGCCTTTATCCCTGAGACTCACATCACATTCTTTTCCTTTCATTCATCTTGCTTTCACATTCATACATATGTTCTACTATGAAATTACTTTTCCAAATTTTGAATCAGTACATATATATCATGTAAAATGCTCAAATATGTATTATTTCCACTAAGATGCTAATTCTACCTTAGAACATTTCTGCACTTCTGTATTTATGTGAATAAAGCGAATAGTATTTCTACAAGCCTCATAGTTAAACACTGTTAGTTTGGGGCTATTATGTAACATGAAATAATGGTACATCAACATAGTCGTTTTTCATTTATTTTTATGTAACACCGAGATGAGGTTTTTGCCCTGAAGACTGGTTTTATTGAAATTTTACCTACGTTACGGACAGTCAGTTTATGTGAAAGCCCTCATTTCTCCCCTTTTTGATATATGCTCCATTTGGCTATATATAACATATAACTTGGCATGAAACAAAATTCCCAAATCATTCACATAATACAATTAATATGTTTAATTATATTTTTTAAATGTTAAAAAGAAAAAGAAAACAGATTCCTCTACCTATTAGGCACTTCTGTGGCAATATGTAACACACCCCTTAACCATGACATTGAAGAACTGAGCTGATACCAGCCCCTTTCCACCTGCTCAGCCCCACCTTTTCCCATCCCCTTTCCCATCCGGAGAGGACATCCCTCCCATTGTCCAGGCCCAGATGTTGGAACCATGTCCTTTCTCTCTCTTTCTTTTACACTCACAGACAGCAAATCCAGCTTGTTAGAAAATTCTGGATATTCTGTCTTAATTAAATACCTGCTCTCTGCTCCCCGCCCTCCTAAGAGCCACCTTCAGCCTTTCCTGGATACCAATAGCCTTCTGTTTCCATCTTTGCTTTCCTACAATCTCTCATCCACACAGAGTCAGAGGGAGCCTGTAAAAACATACATTGGGGGTGGTGGGTGTTGCTCAGTGGTAGGGCGCATGCTTAGCATGCTTGAGATCCTGGGTTCAATCACCAGCACATTCATTAAAATAAATAAATTACTTCCCCCCAAAAAACACAAACACAAAAGCATAAGTTGGACTACATCACCCCTCCCCTCAAAACTCACTAAACGGGTCACCATGTCATTAGGAGCCAAAGTCGTCACAAAGGCCTCAGGACCCGGCGTGCTCTGCCTCTCTGCCCACACTCTCCCCCTCACTCTGGGGGCCTCTGGCTCCGGCTCTTCCTTCTTCCTCCGGATCTATTCTGCTTCAAGTTCATTACTCCGTGAGATCTGCCAGGATTGCCTTATTCTCTCCTGCCTGCCTCCCACCCCACCGCCATCACCCGAGTTTGCTCATATCACTCTTTTTTAAAAATTTATCCAAACTCTTGCTACCCCAACATGCTGCCTGTTTCCTCTGCTAAAATTCTGAGCCCCCAGTGATGGGGAGTCATGTCTATTTTGTTGACTGATAAAGCCCGAGAGCCTTGGGAACGGTCTAGTTAGGAGATTCCCGTATGTAGTAGGAGCTTATACACATTTGCTGAATGAATGTAGATGCCCTGGTCCAATCCGATGGAGCACTTCTGTGACGTGCTCAAAGAATAACTCTCCTTTCCACCTGAGAGGGGGTGACAACTTCCCTGCTGATTAAAGGCAAGAACTTTTTGCTTTATGCTGTTAACCTTAGGCGGGGAGACTGGGGGATCTTCATATATATTTTTAAATTTGGTTCACTCTGCACTTGGTCTTTGGTCTCTGTATAATTTTGAGAAACTCTTTATAAGTGATCATTCTTTGATCAGATTGAACAGGTTCCAGGGGGAAGGACCAAGCCTGTCCCATCAGCCATCCTATGTGTCTTGTCCTGGGACCCAGTGGATGCTCAGCATGTAAGTGAACCGACAGGAGTGAGTGAAGAGATGGGAGCATCTCATTATTGTGGCGGATCTCTGTCCAATGCCTTGAGATTTGGGGAAGGGTTTACGAGTGCAGAAGGGAGAGGTCAGGTCCTCTGTGCTTTTCCTGAGTGCCCTGGCCTTACCCATTCCCCCAGCCCCCTCTGGGCAGCCAAGCCAAGGAGCTGGGCCACCAGGGGTTGTGCTGATCAATAATCCACCTTCACCCCAATTCCGGGGGTAGGTACACATGGTTGTAGACACTGGAGTCAGGTCCTTGGAGGAATTCCTCACCGAACTATGTTTTGGACCTTTTATTTTTCTCTAGAACCTCCAGCTGAAGAAGATTGTCTTAGACACATGAAAGTTGAGGACACCTTCTGTCCCCTCGCAACCCAGGTGGGCCTGGGAGTCTGCTTTTTCTATAGCCGATGGGCTCGTGTTGATTTGGGCATCCCTGTGCCTGAATTCCTGCAGTACACTCGGTGGTAAGGATGGGGGTGCCTGGCAGGGAGGGAAGCGGGTTGGGAGACTGTACAGCTGGGCTGATGTTAACCTGGGGTGAGCGGGAGCTTGCTGATGCATGGCATCTCGGGGCAGGGAACTCTCCACACTCAAGAGGGGTTCCCACTCCCGCAGGGTCCCTTTGATCAGGGTGCTGGGCTGTCAGGGGACCACAGGGGTCCCAGTGAGGATTAGGGTGCCTTCAGGCAATGGGAAGTGTGGGGTCCAGTGGCAATTGAATTAACTGTGCACCCAAACCCAGCCCCCACCTCTTTCAGCCTGTTTCCTAATCTGCAAAACTGGAATGTTTTTAAACATCTTACGGGGTCATTGATGGGCTGGGACAGACTACACAGTCAGGAGCTGGAATTCTTCTGTCCCCTGATTGTTTGCCTTCTTTCTGACTATTTGCTCTCACAAGCTCAGTCTCTCTGTCTCTCGCTCTTTCACTTCTAAGTTTCTCTCATGCTCTGGTTTCATTTGATTTCCAACCACCGCCCCTCCCCTCCGCCAAACTCCAGATGAGTGAACTTGATTTCTATGTGTCAGTTCCAAATTCCCAGGAAAGATGCTCTGTCACCCTCTGGATCTTCTGTCCAACCCATGAGTTGTGGCCAGATGAGCGAGTCCCTCTGGGACCAGCAGAGGGTCTCTGCCCAGCCCCCAGCCACCACTGTGGGAGCACATAGCTCTCCGTGGAGGAAGTACTGGCTGTGACCTTGTGTCACTAAGTGTGAATTTATGTCTTCTCTTGAACCACCTTCATCCTCCTAAACAAAGATGAAAATTAAACACTCCCGGGATTTGTGTCATGGAACACTCAGGGTGGGGGCTAATGGGGCTGGAATTTCTGCTGTATTTAAGGGGCTACAGTGAATCCCCAACGAGAGCCTGCAAAGGGAACAGCACCAGCCCCACCCGGCACTTAGGGCGCTGAGTCTGCGTGACGTTGAGCCAGGCTTCTGACCACAGCTCAGGGGTCTGGTCTGACCAGTTAGCCTTTGAAACCAACCAGCTTTGGATTCCTCAATCCCACCCTGAGGTTTTACCTGAACCATCAGCTTCTGTATCTCTGAAGACAGATGCTGAGGACCCTTCACGTAAGCCGTTCGCACAGCCCTGTTCAGGCCTTTGTGCTGCACGGTCTGCCCGGCGAGCTGACCGAGGTTGGTATTTTACTGATGTTAGAAGTAGTCTGGTTTCCCGATGTACTGTTTCACTGAACAAGCAACAGAAGCCACTTCTCGCTGATAAAAGCAGAAAAGGGACATAATGAAAAGATACTGGGAGGGTGTGTGGAGTGGCCAGGACCGGAGCCAACCCAGGAGCTGTAGGAGGTGTTAGGGAGCCCCAGGCACCAGGCTGGGAGGGGTGCTACCGGGCCCCCTGCCACCCCAGAAGGGACCCCCCTCCACCCGACCCTCCACCTCACTCACTGCAGGTTCATGTCCCGGCAGGGCCAGGTCACACTGAAGCCACCAGCACACACCTCAGTTGGGGAGCTGGCCCCGTCTGAGCTGCGGGCGTGCCTGGTGTGGGGAGAGGCCCAGTTAGAGGAAGGCAGTTCTCCTACTGTTCCGAGTTAAGGTGCAAGTCAGTGCCCATCACTCAGGAGAGCCAGGCTGGACGGACCTCATTGTGGTGACTAGGCTGTCTGAGTTCACTTATTACTTTCTACGTTTGAAGGCCCTGGAGGGAGAAAAAGTGAAGGTTCTAGTACTTATTTTGTGTTTCCCACGTACCAGGTGTGGTAAACAAGCCACTTCAGACAAGGCCCGGAGCAACCACGTAAATAGGCCACGGAGCAAGTCGTGCAGTCAGGCCTCTGTGGTCCCGAAACCCGTGTCCCCATCGGCTCCATAGTTACCAGTGGAAACTAGGGGGATTTATGGGACTGTGTGCTCCTGTGAGGGCTGGGATATGTGTGTTTAAGTCCACATCTTCAGAAACTCGGCTAGAACCACAGCCACTGATTGCACGGTGGCAGAGGAAGGGAGGATTCCAGCCTCTGGTCCAGCTCGTGTGGAGCTCAGAAGTTCTTCCTCCTGTCCTGAAAATAACACCAAATCTGAGGGAGCTGCAAACCCACTGCTCTTCTTAGATCCCAGAAGACTGAGGGGGAAAGCTGCTTCCAACCCAGAGAGGTTGCAAAGGGAACAGCGGGCAGGCTTGGAGAGTCACAGCTCCCAAGGCAGAACCTGCTATTGTAAGAACCCCGGGGGCAGGCAGATTTAACAGGTCCCTGAGGCCAGCAGGAGGCTCAGTGTGGGGAAATCAGAGTGTGACAACTCCAGGGGGCCAGTCAGAGGGGCCCCATGCTCTTTTTCATGTATTTTACATCCAGGACCGTGTCCTGTTCTCAGAATGAAGGTCAGAGGATAACTCCTCATGCTTCCTGCCTGGAGAGGAGAAAATAACTGTATTGAAATACACCCAGAACATTCTGTTTCATTGGGGGAAGTTGTTTTTTGTTTGTTTTTTTAATGAGAAATTATTTTACCAGAGCCTAACCAACCTGGGAGAAGGGAAATCCCTTCTGTGTCACCCAAATTGGGGTGGGGGGAAAGAGACACACTTGTGGAGGTCACAGCTCAGGGCACAGGCTCAATGAGAACTAATCACAGGACTGCAGATGCCCTGCTCTGTCCCGCTCCCCCAACACCTTACCTCCATGTCAGTAGGGCCCGTGTGTAATAACAGGAATAATACTAACAGAAGTAAATGTCTCAGGAGTGTCTAGGGAAAACCCAAAGACAGCGGGGAGATGAAAACAAGGACACACAGGCTGTTTTAGCCTCTCACACCAATAGCTGTAGCAAACTACACACAGCCCAGCCCCAGTAGATAAACAGACAACCTCACAGAAGAAATTATTTATTTTGGTTCTCTTACCCAGTGCATTCCATGGTGCATCCTCGCCTAGAATTGAGTGGAAGCAAGTCCATCTCAGAAGGGACATAACTGAAGAGGGATGGCTTCCCAGACTCTGAGGGGCAGAGAGAGCACCAGCCTGGGTTAGAGAAAGGTGAGGGGTGGGGTAGGGTGTGGGCTGCCTTCTTCCCCATATAAGGAACCTTCCTGAGGCCAGCACAGTAGGAGGGAGGGCCATGGGGTGGAAGCAGCCAGACTTCATCCTGAGAACTGTTGGGATGCCTCAAAGGGACCATTCAGGTGCCCAAACTGGGCCCTGATTGAGGGAGCCAGTCGGTCTGACTCAGAGCCCAGGACTGAGGTGGGCTCACAGCAGGCCGGTATTACTTGGCCGGATCCATTTCACTTCTCCGAAGCCCTGTGTAAAACATGAAGCGTGGACGGCCTGGTGAGCACAGCTCTGCCCTCAAGACCGGTTTCAACTCCTCTCTTCCCAGAGAACAGCATCTCTGAACCCGTCCTGGGTGACCTCACAGAGATCACCCTAGTGGCCCAGGCTAGTGACCGGGAACATGTACCTTCCTGCAGGCAACCCCTGACGTCCACTGATGCATCATATACTGGCAAAGAGTGAGTCACTGTGCATTGGTCTAACAGCAGAGACTCTGCCAAAGGCCCAAGAGGTGGTGTGTGGGACATGCAGGGGTGCAGGAGTGTAAGCAGTGCAAAAGTGTAACTGGTGACAGGGGTGCAGGGGCTGTGGAGGGCGCAGGCATTTCAGGGGATGTGGGGGTGGAGGGATGCAGAATTGCAGAGAGTAGCAGGGGTGCAGAGGTGCAGGGAGTGTAGGGATGCAGGGAGGTGCTCAGAGACCTGGCCAGGATAAGAAGGCAAGTGCACATCCTTGCAGTCAGCCTGACCCCGGTAGGCTATTGCAATGCTTTTGGGCGGCGGCGGCGGCGGTGGCGGTTGGGAGGCTGCCCGGGCAAGCCGATCGATTTCTTCTCTTCCCTGCAGCCTGGCCTGGGGTGGGGCTTGGCCGCCGGAGATTCGCCAGATGTTGCACTCCAGGTAAGCTTGCTCCTGGTAGGTGGGGCGGTTAGGTCAGAAGGCAGTGGCAGCGGCAGAGGGGCGGAGCGGGTCTACCCCTGGTGAACGGGTGGAATAGCTGCCTTGTCCCGGCTGCTGGGCCTGGGAGCGGCCTCTTCTTCCCCAGGTCGCCGGACACTCCTGTCCCACTCAGCTTGCTGAGTGCGGAGTGGGGGCGGGGCCGTTAAGGTGCGGGACCCACGGGGGGAGGGAGGCTGCCGCGGGGGAGCCGATCAATTCGCTCCGCTCTCCCCAGAGGCGGAGCCAGGGGCGGCTTCTGCTGCCCTAGAGGCGGGACGCGGGTCTCCAGATGAACTTGCTCCTGGGAGGCGGCGGCGGAGGCGGCAGGGGCAGGGGATGTGTTCCAGGGAGTTGCTCCATTTCTTCTCTCCCCCACGGCCTGGCTTGGGGGCGACGTCTGCCGCCGGAGATTTGCCTCAGGTCCGACTCCAGGTGAGCTTGCTCCTGGGAGATGGGTGCGGTGCGGTCAGGGGGCTGGTAAGGTGGTGGCTGCAGGCATAGGGAGGCTGCCCCGGAGGAGACTGTGGATTAGCTCCATGTCTGCACCGCGTGGCCTGAAGGCGGCCTCTGCTGCTCCAGGTCCCGGGACACCCCTGTCCCACTTTGCCTGCTGGGGGCGGGAGGCAGGGTAGTCAGGGTGCAGGGTTGGCGGTGGTCGGGGGCCTGCAGCGGGGGAGCGGACCATTTGCTCCCATCTTCCCCGCGTCTTGTCCTGGGGGCGGTCGCTGTTGCCCTGTGTTATGAGACGCGTGTATCCTAGTCGGCCTGACCCCGGGAGTTGGACTTGGTACTTTGGGGGTGGTGGCAGCAGCGGCAGGTTTTCCCATGGAACTTGTCCATTTGCTCCCACTTCCCCCCATGGTTTGCCCTGGGGGCGGTCCCTGTTGTCCCAAGTTCGTCGGACGTCCATCTCCAGGTCAGCCTGCTCCCTAGAGGAGGCCACTGTGAGGTCATGGGCAAGAGTGGTGGCTGCTGCGGGGGTAGGGGCTGCCTTGGGGAGCTGGTGGATTGGCTCCCGTCTCCCCGATGGCCTGGTGTGGGAGTGGCCTCTCCTGCCCCAGGTCACCAGACGCACCTGTCCCACTCAGCCTGCTGGGGGAGGGGCGCCCTGGGCGGTGCCTTTAAGGTGCGGGGGTGGCGATGGCGGGGGTAGAAGACCTGCAGCGCGGAGCCTGTCAATTTGCTCTCCTCTTCCCCGTGACCAATCCTGGGGGCGTCCTCTGCTGCCCAAGAAGCCGGATGCCCGTCTCCAGGTCAGCTTGCTCCTGGGAGACGGGCCCGATGCGGTCAAGGGGCAGAGGCAGTTGCGACGGCCGGCTGCCCCGCCTAATGGGGCCACTTCTTCTCCTCTCCCCTGACCTGGCCTGGGGACGTCCTCTCTGGCGCAAGATTCGCCTGACACCCCACACCGGGTCTGACTGCTCCTGGAAGGTGGGCGCGGTGAGATCAGGAGGTGGAGAGGACAGGGGCTGCCCCTGGAGAGCTGGAGGATAAGCTCCAATCTCTCTGCAGGCCTGACGTGGGGGCGGCCTCTGCTGCCCCTCGTTCCCAGGTCACACTTCTTCGGGTCATATTTCCCCGGGGTTGCGGTAGGGTGCGGGGGCGTCGGGGTGTTGGCGGGGGTATGGAGCCTGTCACTCGGGAGCTGGGGGTTTAGCGCCCATCTTTTCCGCAGATTGGCCTGTGGGCAGCCTCTGTTGCTCCAGATCGCAAAGCAATTTCCCTGACAGCTTAGCCACCAGAGGTGGGCAGGATGGGCTGAGAGGGCTGAGGCAGCCGCCAAGGCAGCGACGGAGGGGGCTGTCCCTGGCCAGCTGGTCAATTTGTTCCCATCTCAACCTTTGCTGCCCCAGTTTCGCAGAACGCCCTTCTCCAGTTTATTCTTCTCCAGGGAGGTGGGCGCAGTGCATGCAGCCCGAGGTCTGGGCTCTCCCTTGGGAGGGGCAGAACTCTCTTGTTCTCCTTTGTCTTTATTCTTCAGCGAAGTGGTTACTGGACGCAATTCTTAATTCTGAGAAAGTGTAGCCTGTGTTATGGAAGAGCTGCTGGACAGTGAGGTTTCTGGGTGGATTTTCACATCAGCTGATGCCCCAGGCAGGCAGGAAAGCTATTACTCAGAGCTTCTTAGTCTGGGGTTGGGGATGGCCCCGCCATCCTTGCCATGCTTTTTAAAAATGTGTTACTCCCCTCTTTTTCCTAGGTGACATTTTAGGTTATTGGGTCTCAGATTGCTGGCACACTCATCCCTGTTCTCAGACATCTTTTAAACTTGGGTGAAGTGATAAGTAGGGGAAGATGATTTACTGAAAGGTAAGAATACTTAAATTCGCATTAAAGCTACATTCTGTCAATCTTTCTAAAATGATTTTCCTCTGATTCTAAATCCACGACCTAGTGAATGTTGTACTCCTGTGTAAAATCATTGATCTTCACATCACATTTGTTGAGTGGTCAACGAGATTTGTTAATTAGATTATTCCTGAAAGGAAAAGTTCAGGCTTTTCAGAATTCCTTGTCTGATGTCACCCAGGCAGTCACAGTAGAAGACAGAGCTGATATAAAAATCCCTCAGCTGCCTGAACTGCAAAGCTTCTGGGATTACTGATCCCTGAAATGCAGGTGACTCTTGATGATAATCTGGGGGATGGTTTAAATGATCAGATTCTTCCAGTCCTATAAATGGGTTCCGTGGCCCCAGCCCCGGGAGAACTGGACATAAGGGCCATATCGTGTGTGGTGGGATGGGAAGGCAAGGTGTAAGAGCTGGAATCACTGAGATTCCACACTCGCTAAACACAGACTCCAGAGCCTAATTGTTGTCAGGTTCTGTTCTGGATTTGAGAGTGTGTTCATACATGATTCTTGCCCTTCTGGAGTCACTGCCTGGGTGGAAGTAACCTTTACATAGATCTGTGGAGGATGACATTTAAGTAGATGGGCTGTTATGGTTCTCAATGTGCCCAGGCTTGCTCTTCCAGGCACTCGTGGGACTAACGCGAGTCATGTTATTCACTCATTCACTGATTTATTACCCTTGAATTGATCACTCGTCCCACAGTAAGTGAAACAAGGTAACAGGAAGCTGAGTTTTGTCCCCTCTCCTATCACTGATTGTTTTTCAGTCGGGCGCCCTGCGTATGCATTGTGAAACGGTGGTATTTCGTGCCCAATGGGGCAGCACTGTCAGTTCTGAGAATCAGGGGAGACACATGGGTAGGACAGCACCCTGACACACATGGCACCCCCCATCCCGTGAGACAGAATTGTCGATGCTCAGGTGACCCGATGTAGACTGCGGTGCTAAACCTGAGCATGTTTAGTTATCCTGGTGGCTATGAAAATACAGACTACCAGTCGCTACCTCTGGAGACTCTGAGGGTGTGCACCCCAGGATTCTGCATTTTAAGAAGCACTTTAACGAATCCTGATGAAGAGATCTGAGTGTCCCACGGAGAAACACTGGTGTGCGAGGCACCAATATTGAGGATTCTCAGGGAACGATGTCTTTTTAGGATGGTCCATGGGCCCTCACTTTAGACTTTTGCCTTGAGTTTAATTTTATGTGTTCAGAAGTGATGTCTTTCAATTCCAGTGCATGTCAGCATGCTCTGTGCAGGGATTTACTCTCAGTAGATGGCAAAAACTATGATTCTTCAGGTCACCGAGCTACACTGTGAACGATATTTTATTTTGGTTTTCTTTGTAGCAATGCAGAGTCTCCCGAGAAGAGATTTAGACTCAACAGCTTTGTGTCAGACTTTGGAAGACCGCTGCTGCCCAAGGTGTTCTCTGGCAGTGCAATGATGAATCTAGGTCCCTCTTTCACTGCTACATCAATGAAGTGGACCACTTGGACAAGGCCAAAGCTGGTATCCCTACCATAGCCCTTTACAGTGTTATTCGGCTCCAGGAAGCCATCAGATGCAGCAGGTGGCCAGAGGAGGAGCCGAACAGACTCATGAAATGTGACATCCCCAACTTTATCAACACGGACCAGAACTCTGCCTTTGTGGAAGATGATTTCCTGATTTTGTAACTACCGATTGTTCTAGAAAATAAGCCAGTTGCCCAGAACTCCCACAAAGACTTGAATTGAGAAACGTGCTTTCTCAGGTATCTTTCTGAAGATGTGAAGTCTGTCTTTGTATGGAAGGAAGTCCCCTTTCACAAAACTGAATGTGTTTGTGTCTGAGAGAGGGAAATGGAGACAGAAAGACGAAGAAGCAGAAGAGAGCCCCCTCAGAAGAGATCTAGTTAAGGTGAGTTTTTGTGCCTTTAAAAAACATTTGGGGTTTTAGGGGGAACAAAGTATTTACACTGTCTTATTCTCCTCATTGGAAACCTTGGCCCCGTCGTCAGAGTCAGCGGCCTTGAACGGGGGTTGCACGCTGCGTTTCATCTGGCACTGCCACTTCCACGCTCTGCCTTTAGCACGTTGCTTTGCCTGTCAGGGTTGCCACCCTTTTAACTGTAAGGTGAGGAGTCTGGAGTAGATGATCCACCCCAGCTCTGCTGTTTTGCAAATTTCTGATTTCGTATTCGGATGAGTCTGGGATACACCCAGAGCAGTATAAACCAGGCCCTACCTCCTGCCTATTGCTGGGGCATCCCTCAGGTCTGTGCCTTCTACTCAACCCTTTACTGAGCCCAGCTTTTGTCAGGAGCCCAAGTGCCTACCGGGATGGCAGGGGACTTGTCTTTCGTGGTCACGGTGGCCAAGAATTCTATTGGTGTGCTGAAACAACTCTTCTGAGATCCTCCACCCACCCCTGCTCAAACCTAATGACAGCACTACGGTTCCTTTCCTAGGAGGAGGATCAATCCATGGTGCATTTTATGACAATCCTGTCCCCAGGGATGCACGGAAGTTTATCAGCTGAGTGAGGGGAGGTGCCTCTGTGTCCCTGTATCTCTGTCTGCTGACAGTTCGCTGCCACCGGCTACTGAACAAGAAAAGTGCTATTCACCATGTTGTGTGTTTTCCAAATGTGTAGGTGATGGTCTTGTGGCTCGTGCGTGGGCTTTGATTTGGGATGGTGAAGGGCTTATAAATACCTCATCAACATGTATTCGAGGTGGCCTGGTGCCACACAGATTTGATTCATGAAGGCATCAAGCCTGCACACTGGTTTGGAAACAACTTGGTTTTGATCATTCACACTGCATGCATGACTCGCTGCTAATCTCTGGGTGGTTTTTTCATTTCAGATTTATTCACCCCATGTCTTGCTTAAGCTGAAAAATACATTTATTTCACCAGAATATTCCCTGATTCTTTGTTTACACACATCCAGTTTTTTTAATTCCTTTAAAAATGATTCTGTGTTTATAATGCCTCCTAATTTCTATCATCTCTATGTTGCCAGTGGCCTGAGACATGCACCAGATTTGATGCCGGAACAGTTCCACCAAAAGAAATCCCTTTGCCGTAATATCTTTTGAGGAAAATATTATTCTTTAAGGCTCTAACAGTAAATCGTAGAAGAAAGCATGGAACATTTCTTGTAGTTAATACATGTTCATGCGAAAAGAAATGATATTTTCATTAAACAATGTTGATTTTAATAACTTTTACAAATGTGAACATTATTATTCATAATTTAAGTAACCAGATAAAACCACAGTTATTTATTATGAAGATTGAAAACTATTGACATGGTCTCTTAATTAGAAGTAGCTTTATTAGAAGACTGAAGGGTATTTAAAAGATGGAAAAATACCCATGATGACACCATCATTTTTATTAACTAAATATCAAGAACTGTGCAGGGATAAGATTTAACCCTCTGCAAACTGCCAAGTTAGCATGAGGTAGTTTGTGGATGCTGCCAGAGGACAGGACACTCCCCCAGGATCAGAGACAAAGGACTCCCTGCCAGCACAGAAGGCAGCCTGTGGTTCAAGTTCATATTGGTTCCTGAGTTCCTTTCCTATTGCTGTTGTAACAAAGGACCACAGACTCAGTGGCTTAAAGCAATACACATTCATCTTCTCACTGTTCTAGGGTGCAGTAGTGCAAAGTCAATGTCAGTGGGCTAAAACCAAGGAGTGGCCAAGGCTAAGTTCCACACCTAGGCTCTTGGGAGGGATTCATCATCCTACCTTTCCCAGCTTGCAGAGGTGCTCACACTCCTTGGCCCAGGGCCCTGTGTCACTGTGACCTCTGCTGCCACTTTACATCTCTGTCTCTGACTATATAGATATAGAGGAAGAGTCTTCTACATCTGGTATGGACCCTTTTTCCTACATGGACATTGTATCCTTATTTATGTGCAGATGAAAACCCCTTCCCTCCAGGGTGCGGTGGCATCAGCTCACAAGATGACCACTCTGGGCTTTAAGTGTCCTCTTTGTATTGTCATCAGGGAACTTCTCTTTCCATAGTTAGCTCTGTGTTACTTTGTTGTTATATTTTACCCAGAATTACTGAAAGTTTTACTTAAAAGGGATCCTAATTAGCTCTGTTTACCTGTTTCCAGAGCTGAAAGCTTCAGTTCTAGAGTATCAGTTTGATTTTTCCTAAAAATACATTCCAGTATATTTCTCTGGTGAAAGTCTCTACCCTGTTATCTATTCTCCCATCATTTCCTTATTTTCTTGAATATATTAAAAGTATTTTATAGCCTTTATTGGTAACTCTGATGCCTACATCACCTGGGGTTTGCATCCTTTGTCTAATGCTCCTTATTCTCATGTTATCTGTCATATAGTCTGGACATGTTGCATGTCTAGAAATTCTTTATTACATGGCAGACATTGCAAATGAAAAATCCATGTTATCTTCTGTGAGAGCTTTTCTACCTTCCCGTTAGGCAGACAGTGTGAGGGACTGATCATGTCACTCCAATCAGGCGCTGAGGTGGATCAGGACTAAAGTGCCTTTTTTCTTAAAACAGCTTTGAGGTATACTTGGCAAAATAATTTTCACACGTTTAAAGTGTACAGCTTAATATGTTTTGACGTAAGAATATCCCCAAGGAACCATGACCACACTCAAGACAGTGAACATACCCATCACCCACAAAGCTTCTCTCCTGACTTTTTTTGTCCCTCCCTCCCTCCCCGTCTCTTCCCCTGGGAACCATTGATCTGCTTTCTATCACAACATATTGGTTTGCATTTTCAAGATCCTTATATGAATGGATTCATGCAGTATCTACTCTATGTTGTCTGACTTCTTTCATTCAGTGTAATTATTTTGAGAATCATCTGTGTTGCTGTATTAATAGCTTATTTGTCTTATAGTAGAGTATTGTTTAGTGCTGAGTTTTTACTGAAGAGTTTATTGTGAGCAGTGTTTGTATAGACCATCATTTCTTTCTGCATTTACTTCTTGATGGATGCATGGGTTATTTACAACTTGTGCTATTATAAATAAAATAGCAGTGAATATTTGGTTATAAGTCTTTGTATGGACATATGCTTTTCCTTTCTAAAGCACCAGATGAGGAATGTCTGGATTATATGGTACATAGGTGTTTACCTTTTTAAAAGAATCTGTTAAAGACTTTTCCAAAATGGTTGTACTATTGTAAATTCCTCGTGGTGTGTATCAGTTCTGGTTGCTCTACTTCCTTGCCAGCACCTTGTAAGGTCAGTCTTTCTAACTGTATTCATTCTAGTATGTATGTGAACTAGTATCTCACTGTGGTTTTTAAAAGTATTTCTCTAATCATTAATGACACCTTTAATCAGCATCTTTTCATATGCTTATTATCCATCTGGATATCTTTACTGAAGTGTGTTTTCTGGCCTCATTCATTCAGGTGTTTGAATTATTATTGAATTTTGAGACCTCTTTATTCTGGATCAGATACAAAGAGAGACCATTATCAGATATATGATCTGCAAATAGCTTCTGTCTATGGCTTGTCTTTTCATTTGCTTAGCAGTGTTTAGAAGAGCATTGAAGAGTCTTCATGTTCATAAAGTTCACTCTATCAGTTTCTTTTTAAAATAGATGATACTTTTGGTGTCATAGCAAAGAAAAATTTGCCAAACCCAAGGCCATAAAGCTTAAGCCTATGCTTGTTCTCCTAGCTGTTTTATAGTTTTAGATTTCCTATTAAGATCTATGATCCATTTTGAGGTAAATTTTGTATATTTTGTGAGGTGTGAATCAAAGTTCATTTTTTTTTTTTTGCGTATCACTATCTAATTGTTCCAGCACTACATGCTGAAAAGATCCTTTCTCCACAGCATCCTTTTTGAGAATCAATTGTCTGTATAAGTCTTGGTTTAGTTCTGAACATTCTATTGTGTTCCATTATTCTATTTTCCTGTTTTACACCAACACCCTAATTTCTGATTACTGTAGCTTTATAAAAAAAAAGTTTGAAAATCAGATAGTGCAAGTCTTCCAACATTGTTTTTCTTGTTCAAAGTTGTTTTGGATTTTTGGGATCCTTTGAATTTTTATATGAATTATAGAATAAGTTTTTAAATTCCTTACATCCTGTTCTGCCAAAATTCCACCCATGTCTTTGGCCGTCTCCAGAGCCACATTTTCTGGAGAAGTCTCTCTAGATCCCAGGTGAAAGGAATTTCCCTTTCGTCTGTGCTCAAATCACATTTGATATTATTTGATTCCATTTAATCATATTTGCCTGTATGTACTTGTCTGATCTTTCCAGCCATTTAGTAAATCTCAAAAGATTAGGAATCTTGACTTGGTTCCCTCTGTGTGCTGAGAAACTAGTTCTATGCTTTGCAGGAGTGAGCCCTGCAGTAAGAGGTATCTGCAGCACACATCTAGCTCATTGCTTGAATATTGTCAAGGAATTCTGCAGATTTAGAATTGTTTATTGATTGTTGTCTCCAAGACGGCTCAGTCTTTTTTATTTCTATTGCTACTGCTGCAGTTTCAAAGAACAATGGGCTAGTTATTTTGCAAATATCAAATCATACTCTAATTGTGTTGTCACGCAAATTATGTGCTGCTGTGTCTTAACAACCTGCTTAGTGTTCACAGGCTCCTTCACTCATGGAAAATTTGGGAGAATGTCATATCCTTAGAGATAGCAATGCTGTCTTTGGCGACCTGAGCAGCAGTATCTGAATTCACTCCTGCTATTTTTCCAGTGTCCCCTCTAGACCTCCTCCAGCCCTCCATGGGGGGCCCTGCAGTTCTGCCCTAGAAAAGCCTGTTGCTTCTCAGGAAGACTTCCCTATGAAACATAATCATGTCCTTCTTGTGGGGACATTCAGTCCAGAGACCTGAAAGCAGGGGAAAATGTTCAGCCTGCTTTTGGTAGAACCTAAATTCTTCCATACTTGTTAGAAGCAATTTCAATGAGGAAACTGTTTTGGCATCTAACAAATCAGCATAAATGACTGATGAGGAAGATCAGCTTCCCCATCCCACTCAGTCGTCATGTTGATGTGACACACACATTGGCAAACATTTTCCCCTGTGAGCAACGTAAAGTTCAAGACGTTATGAATGGCTTTTTATTTTTATTTCTTAGTCTTTCCACATTCACTGTGTCTCGTGAGATTATATGAATCCTGCTTATTTTCAGCCCAGCACTAAACTTTTTAAAAGGATCACGTGTTTAAAAGGCTAGTGGACAATTTTTTAGAAGACAGAAATCCTTAGATTTTGGTCCCAGAGTTGAATCTTGGTTAGTGGTGAATGAAAATTCCCGTTAAAATTTTAAATTCAGTGATATAAAGTCTTAAAAATAGTTAAATATTAGTCAATTTCATTAAACACTATAAGAGTTATTTACCTTTAAGCCTGTTTCTGGGGCAATTTTGCAATGATTCCCTCCCTTTATCGATTCCCTCTTTATCAGAATCCTTGAGAGGCCCCTGTCATCATTGTCAGTATCATCATTATCATCATGGAACTGATTCTTCTGGAAGATTCTAGGAAAATAAAGAGATGGACGGGATTATGTGTAGGTCAGTGTGTGCATGTACAATAAGAACAGCTGTCAGGCATTAGATGCAAGATACCCATTTCATTTAGGGGAGAATGTGGTCATGAAATCCTGATGTGGTGAATGAAGGAAGCGGTGGGAACAGGATAGTCAATGCAAAGGAGGAGGAAGTGAGTGAGTTGGAGAGCATAGATCCTTGGTTAGTTGATCAGCACATTGGTAAGAATGAGGGGAGTGTGATGGCAGAATCATGTCCCTCCCCGGCCACAGGGTAGCCACCTGTGACATGTTACTGTACATGGCAAAAGGGATGACAGATATTTTAGGATTAAAAATCTTAGAGGATTTCTGTCTCCTAAATTGTCTATTAGTTAGCCTTTAAACCCATGATACATTATTATAGATTAGTGCAGGGGCACAAATAAAAAGGATTCATATAATCTCACCAGACAAACTGAATGTAGAAAGGATAAGGAAGAAAAACAAAAAGTCACTTATAAGTGCCTTGAACCATAAATTGCTCATGAGGAAATGTTACACAAGGTGAATGTCACAGCCACATACATACTGCCTGAGTGGGATGGGACAAGGGGATCCTGAGATGAGACAATAGGGTGAGTAGTCTGGATTGTCCAGGTGGGCTGAATGTAATCACAGGGGTCCTTAAATTGGAGGATATTTCCCAGCTGAGTTTAAAATCAGAGGGAGGTGTAGCGATGGAGCAATGTTCAGAAAGGCTGCTGACCATGAAAATGGAGGAAGTTGAGGGGCACAAGCTAAGGAAGGTGGGTGACCTCTGTAAACTGGAAAAAGAAAAGGAAACATTCTCTTCTAGACCCTCTAGAAGGAAGGAACCCTGCTGGTATCTTGAATTTATCCCAATGAGAACTGTGTTGGATCTCTGACATCCACAGCCATAAGCTGATAAGTCTGTGCTGGTTTAAGCTATTAAGCTTAATGGAATTTGTTACAGTGGTAATAGGAAAATAACATAGTGAGCGGTAGTGTAAGGGATTAAAGGTCTAGGATGGGGTGTGGAGAGAATTCTGACATTTACACCTAAAAAACAACCAGGTGAAGTGGGAAGGTGTTTTAAGGAAGTCCTACCTGGCAGGGCTGTCAAGCAGACTGGAGTGAGCGAATCCTTGGAGTTAGAGGAATCAATTAAACCTCTACAAGGAAAATAAGAAATAAAATGTAGCAGGGCTTCAGTGTTAGTAGATGTAGGAATGGAAATGGGCAGAGAGATATAAACATTATTTTGAAATTAGCTACAGGTTTGATGACTGCATGTTTGGGAGAGTTAGCCGATGTGTGGACTGAATGCATCCCCTCAAAATCCATATGTCGAAACCTCATCTCCCAGGTTGATGATATAAGGATGCGGGGCCTTTGGGAGGTGATTAGTAGGATAAAATGAGGTCATGAGAGTATTGCCCTCATGAATGGTATTAGTGTTCTTATACAGGGCCCCAAAGTGCTTGCTTCTCTCTCCTCTCTGGGCCATGAAGATAGTGGGAAGACAGCCATCTTCGAGCTGGCAATCCTCTCCCAGATACATTGACCTTGAAAGCCTCAGCCTCCAAACCATAAGGAATATGCTGGTTGTTTAAGCCACCCGACACACGGTAATTTGTTACAGAATCCCAGACTGACGAAGACAGTGGAGAATGCCACTGCGTTTGGCACTGATTGCCTGGAGAATGCTGAAACCCAGGGAAGTGGGCAGCACAGACGTTTACTCATTTAATCCTGCCAACACTGTAGGGGATAGAGTCTACATTTTCCTCGCTATTTAAAAGGTAAGGAAAAAGAGGCACAAATAATAACAATGACAATGACAACAACAACAACAACAGCAACAATAATTTGTCCAAGATTCACACAGAACTCCCTGGAGGGAGAGTGAGAATTAATACTTATGCAGGCTGGCCCCAGAGCCCCTGCTCATAACTACTAAGTCAGATCACCTTGCTTATTTAGATCAGTTTTTTTTCAACTGTGATATGAGTGTACTGTGTCCAGTAACTTATAATTTCAAAATACCTCACTGTAAGGGAAACATTAGTTGCAGGCATTACAACCCACAGAAAGCTAGACATACAAAAATAACTTGTTAGGGCAAGATAACCAATAATGTTTTTAAATATTATACCTGCTGACCCTTTGCAATAAAGTGTTTATTTATAATTCTGTCTGGCTACAGAATAACATCATTATCCTGCATGTGGCTGGTGGCTCCCGTGTTGGACAGCACGGGTCTAGAGAATTTAAATGACTTGCCCAGCCTTGCCCAGGAAGCTCGTGGTGGGATCAGAGCTATAGTCTGGGACTGTTCCTTCCTATCCAACAATTCCCTCATGGAAGTTTAGAAGCTTCTCCTTTGGTGCCCAGCTGTCTATCCGTACTTATGACATCTTGTCAGGTGCCCCGGCCTGCTCCTGAACATCAGCCAGAACCCACTTCTGCTCTTTTTTGGCCAGGTAATACCTTCTAGCAACTTCCATTGCCTTCTTGGCATCAGTTTTTACATGGAAGGGTAGTGGCTAGAGAAGGAAATGTGTCCACATGACAGGTTTTTCATAAATAAAGTAGGAGTGGTCAAGAGAAGAAAACCTCAGGAATACGAGTGGAAGCAGGTCATTTAATATACCAAATGCGTACTTTCAATGTATGTTTGTGTTTCCGAGTCCACGCTTGTTCTACTCGTGCATTATAGGCCAACACATCAGGAGACAAGGATTTGGGGCAAGAAATAGCGGCTTTAATTTGTAAAGCCAGCGGAGAAGATGGTAGACCAATGTCCTGGAGAACCATCATCCCAAGTCAGAATTCAGGCTCTTCTTATATTAAAAAGGGGAAGCGGGAATGCTTGGTTGATGCAAACTTGGTGTATGAATTCTTTGTTGTTAGAATCCTTTGTTCTTGCAGCTCTTCACCTGGGTCAGATCCGTGTAAACCTCCAACAAGCAAATGTTATTTTCTATTCTGTATCTTGTTATCTTTATACGAATGGAAAAGTGATAATATCCTTCAAAGTCAGAGCCTTGAGAATAGGGTCTCCTGTATATTTCAGGATCTAGGCAACATTGTTTCACAAAAGGTGCAGAAACAGCAAGACTAAGCCTAGGAAACAGGGCACAGGTTTAAAGTCAAAGGAACAGATCTAATATGGAGTCAGATTTGTTCTTTCCTATTTCAGTAGTGCCATGGAGAAGGCACTGTGGGCAGCTTTCTGTAGGGTCCTGGAGGCTTTCTCTCTCAGCCTCTGTGCGCCTCTATTGAAAACCCGTCATCGCTATCTGGCCTGCTGGAAAACCAGTCCGCCTGTTTTGCCCTGAAGTTGTGTTCTGTTTATAACTCATCTCTACTCCTTGGAAAACAACTCAATAAAAACTCAGTTGGTTTCCCACCAGCCCTGAGCAGGGGTGAGGGATAGCATGTTATTATTTTATTAAAAAAATATATAAAAGAGTTTTAAAACAGCACTGGGCACATAGGAGAGAGACAATCAATGCTTCCTGGCTTAAATCGAAAATGATGACTCAGTGAGTCTATGGCTGCTGTATTTGCTGAGCTAGTTACTCCTTTGCTCCATTACACATTTATTTTAACTGAAAAAGAAATATATGCATATGGTTAAAAAAATTCAAACAGAGCAAAAAATACTCAAGTGAAAGAAGTTTTCCCTCATCCTCTGTTCTTACACGCCTCCCTGGAGATGCCAATGTTTACAATCCTTTGTGTGCTTTTCCAGATATGCTATGCAAGTTCCCACCAATGTATGTAAATTCCTTTAAAGTTTTACTTATTTTTAACTTTAAGGGATTTAAATCCTCAAGTGGCTTCTGCCACAGTAATAGAAAAGAAGAAATCTGACTCCATATTAGATCTGTTCCTTTGACTTTAACCCTGTGCTCTGTCTCCTAGGCTTCTTCTTGCTTGTAAAACAATGTTGCCTAGAGCCTAAAATATACAGGAGAGCCTATTCTGAAGGCTCTGACCTTTAAGGGTATTTAACACTTTTCCAATCATATAAAGATAACACGTTGCAGAATAGAAAATAACGTTTGTTTTGTTGGAGGTTTACAGGGATCTGACCCAGGGAGATAGCTGCAAGAACAAAGGATTCTAACAAGAAGGAATTCCTACACCAAGAAGTTTGCAAAAACCAAGCACATAGGAAAGCAGCCTGAATTCTGACTTGGGGAGATGGTTTTCCAGGACATTAGTTTGCCATCTAGGTCTACAGAAACTTGCTATTCCATGCCCCAACACTTGGTCTCCCAACTTACTGGCCTGTCCTGCACTGAGGAGAATGAATTTGGACTCAATAACACTTCTACCTACCTAGCAAGTTGGACACTGGGACTGAGGGCAGCTCTCCCACACACAGGGGCCTACGGTGAGCCCTTGATTATTCCCCGAGGTTGGGGTGTGGTTTACCCAGGAGGGATGGGGACTCTACACCAACACTCAGGCAGTCTGCTCCTTCTGGGGCTCTGACATTTTACCTCCCGCTCCCTGCCAGCCCAACATTTGGGACAGTGGAGCTAAGGCAGAGATCGTGCCTGCCTGTTTCCCAGCGTGTAAAAGGGGAATATGTACTCTTCCCAAGGTAGTTCTGAGAAACAACACCTGCGGGTGCTTGGTTCCCTGAGCAACAGTAAACCTAGCTCCTTGTGGGGGCAACGGGTATGATACCCGTAGGGTTTCTGCAGAGACCTTAGCTGGAGGGCTGGGCCAGGGACGTAAAATATGAGCTGTGGGCAATGACGGGTAAGAGAAGGGTGTATAGGCAGGACTGCTGCCTCCTTCGGGGTGCCACAAGAGGTAAAACGCTTTCTCCCCATCTCTGTTACTCCCCTCCCAATTCCAGATAACTGCCTTCCCTCTGCTCCTCAAGTCCATGTGTCTCCCTCCACTTTTCCCCGCCTCCCCTCCTCCTCCCCTATTCTCCCTCCCTCGGTTCCCCTTCCCTCTCAGGACCCAGAGCGGATCGCTGGCCCTCCTGCGCATGCGCAGTTGCTGCCAGCTGGACCGCGGGTTGGAAGCTCCAGCTCCGAGCCGGGGATCGGCCCCAATGGCTTCTCAGCTCTGTCGCCCTGTAGGCCTTTGGCTACTGCCTGGGGCCGGGGCCTCTGGCTGTGGAAGTGCAAGGTGAGGGGATATCGGGAAAGGGGTGAGGCGGCTGCGGGAGGGCGGTCGGCGTGTCACAGCCCCCCAGGGCGCCAGTCAGCGTGTGTTCAGCTCGATTGCTCGGGCCAGACCCCTCTGCCCGCGCCACCTGCCCCGGCGCCCCGGCCACAGCTGTCCAGGGCCAGGTGTGCCCCTGCCGCCTCTTGGCCCAGCCGGGCTCCCCTCAGTCCGCGGCTGGCGTCCGCTTCCCCTCTTCCGCCCGCGAGTCCTCCCCTCCCGGGCTTCCTCTCCTAGGCCGCCGACCCGTCCCCACCACTGGGCGGGCTGTGTCCCGGGCGGGCGGGGTCTGCACACCCGGACGGGGCGGGCGGCTTGGGCTGGGGCTGGGGCTGGCCTCCGAGCGGGGCTGCAGCCCGCACCCCCCCTTTCCCTCCCCCCTAGGGCTGCCCTCCTTTCCCTTTCACCCTCCCTCAGGACCAGCTCAGTGGCGTGTGTGCTGCTCCCCGGACTGAGAGCCTCTGGCTGTAGCGCCCAGCTTCACCTGGTGGAGTCGGGAAAAGGGAGCATCAGTGCTGAGCAAGCTTCTGTCTCCTCCCTCAGTGTTTCTGCCGCAGGTAAGTATCTTGAACACTTTCAGGTGTTATGATGGCGGTGCTTGTTGATGTCACGTGTTTTTATACTGAGAGGGATTAACAGTGGTGAAAGCAGGGCTTGGTTCTGTTAAAAATGAGCTGAAGGCATGAAGCTGTGATATCCTCCTTCCTTCCCTCTCCAAGGGTGAAACGTGTGACAGTCAATTTTAAAAAGATAGTTACAGTCCCTAGCTAGCCCAGCCCAGCTAGTGTGTGTTAACAGGAACAGCATCACCAGAGGCCTTGGAGACCCAGGGATATTGCAGTCCTAAAGAACTCCTGGCACAGTTTGGTTTGTATTGGTTTTTTGTTTTTCTTAAATTGTGGGACAGACTAGTGGTATAAAAAGAAAAATATTTGTCAAGAAATATTTTTTCATATAACAGCGTTATTGTGATATAGTTCACACACCATGAAGTACATCCATTTAAATGGTAAAATTCAGCAGCTTTTAGCATATTCACAGTTGTGCAACCATTATTATTCCAGAACGTTTTTATCACTTCAGAAAGAGCAGTGGAAATTAATGACCTATCCACCCCTCCCCAGTGGTGGTTCTAAAGAAATTTCTTGGCTAATCTTGACCATAAATTCACTTGTTACATTCCAAGAAAAATCTGGTAGGAATTCTAATCAGAATTGCAATGAATCTGTCTATCAAAACAGGAAGAATTAACGTCTTTATGGCACAAACTTCTTCTACCCATGAATATATTTCGGACCCTATATTTTCCTCTGTCCAGAGCCTGGCCCATGGGAAGTCCTCACTACTTGTTGGGCTTGTGAATGATGAGATTCTATACATCGTTAGTTGCAGCTGTAGCCTTTCACAGAAGAGAAAAGAAACCTCAGTGAAGCAAGTGACTCTCTGATGGTCAGAAAGAGTGACAGCCATTGCTGGAGTGATCCAGTGGACTTGGTGTTTACAACCAGAATTCTCCACCACCTACAGCTAAGGGGATTAGAGTGTTCTTTTATTTTTTCTTAATGGCGTTGCTTTTATTTTTACTTATTTTTTAAATTATTTTTTATTTAAGTGTAGTCAATTTACAATGTTAGTTTCAGGTGTACAGCAGAGATTCAGTTATAAACATATGCATATGTATATACATATGTTTTAGATTGTTTTTAGTATAACTCATTACAAGAAATTGAATATAGTTCCCTGTGTTATATAGCAGGTCCTTGTCATTTATTTTATATTTACTAATTTGTATCTGTTAATCCCTCCTTTCCTGCCTGCTAAATACAGTTTGCTTTCTATGTCCATGAGTCCATTTATAGGAGCACCATTTTTCCTAGTAATATATGCTCTTTGGCTGCTTTCAGTTTCAGTAATTCCATCTTATCTGTGGGCGCTTTTCTTCTGGTTGCCTTTATGTGGTTTGCACACGTGGTAATAGAGATCTTTATTTGGGAGAACTCCAGGTCTCGTGTAGTCCCTGGTACAGAATGCCCACTGAATTGATGATTGAACTGGGAAAAAAGCACAGTAAATGCTGGAATTTCCACTATGGTTGAGAATTCCAGGTTTCAATAACCTGTTTAGACAACCTTACTATTGGCTGCACCCATACTGGGTAATTTGGTGGAAATTCATGGTATGGTGGTGTAGAGACGGGGCCTTATATTCTTCTTCTCTTTCTATTTTCTAACACTCATTCTCCTGGGCCTTCCAGATCCTCCCCCAGAAGTGCCCAGGGCTGGCTTGGTGCTGCACTGAGGCAATATTTGTTAATAACGCCCTTTCCTCTTCTCCTCTGAGCCTCCGTTTCTTTCTGTGCACAATGAGCGCTTAGACTAGATAAATACTTTTCAGTTTCTTTTAAAGCCATGTTTCCTTTGAGAAACAGAAAATGCAAATATCTCCTCTCAACCCAACCCTTTAGATTTTGGTATGTCCTCCAAGGAGTGACATAGCTCTTTGTGAAAAATTGATGTGATTTTGATTGCAGGTGACACAGAAAAGACTCTTCAGAGATTTATTGCAGGGAGAGGGCAGGAAAGAGGCAGTATGTGACACTTTCTAGTGTGAGCAACGGAGCAGGGACTTGGATTTAAATACGGTGTCTGACGTGGCCTCTCTCTAATCTTGTAGAATGTGATAAAATTCTCTACCTCAGTTTCTTGATGTGTCAAGTTGGGGTGATAATATTTTAAGGCTTCTGTGAAACATTATACAAATAAGACATTTGTGTCTCGGTAGAAACAAGATCTGCTAGGGATTCAGGGATTTGTTTAAAAAAAATTCTTGTCCATAGCACTCTGTCTGTGTGTATTTAGAAGTTCCTGGAGGGTGAGGGTGAGTCTAAAGTCCATTGTGGGACAGGTGGCCCATATTTCTCCGTGTCCCAGTTTACCCCCTACTCCCCAGTCCTCTTCCTCAGTCCAGGATGAAGTTCCCTAGTAGATTTACACAGAGGTCTTGTGGAAATGGCTTTTCATTTTATTGTTTCACCAAGAAGGGCTGCCATCATGATCTCTGTGGTCAGGTTTTGAAGGGCTGCCATCATGATATCTGGTAAGAATTCTATGCAATTTGGAGTTCCAATTTAATGAAAAGAAAAAAATTACAAATAGAAAATTAGAACAAGGGTGGTGACAGGGGCTCTTTTAAGTGGACACCATTAGCTTTGTTAGCTTCAGGTGCTGTGGCCTGTTGCCACGAGGACCCATCCTCTTGCTCTGAAGTTGGAGGGACTAGTGGGCTCAGTGGGAATGTTAACTGAGTGTATCTCATGGGCTGGGCATTGTCCTATTTGTACTGTGTGTTCCTTATTTGAGACAGTGAGCTCACCTAACTTCGATAACCTCTTTAAAATATTAGACTTTTAATTTTGAGATGTAATGTAGATTCCCATGTGGTAGTAAGAGATTATATGGAGAGGGCCTATGGACCCTTTGCCCAGTTTTCTTAATGGTTCCATCATGCAGTGTTGGGGTACAATTCATTACTGACTCACTAACAATTTGAGGTTTGTGTTATTGCCCTTATTTCTATTCACGATTAAACTGGGGCTTCGTGAAGCACGCAGGCCTGTCCAGGTCACCCACATTGTTAATGCAGAGTCGGGTGAACGTGGGCTTGGGATTTCCAGGCAGTACCATTATGATGGTTTGTGGCAGGGAGCAGCATTCACTTTGCTTGTTTATTCATTCATTCAACAAACATTTATTGAGTAAACTCTGTGGGTCAGATGCTTTCATAGAGTTATCTGATTCTTCAGCAGTACTGAGAATCAGGTAATGTTTATATTTTTTAATCTGAGAAAATTAGCTCTGAGAGGTTATAACCTCCCCAAAGGAAGTATAACTCATAAAGGAGGGATAGAACATGTGTACAGTCACCTCCTTTTATGCAGGTGGTACCCTATGCATTTTACATTTTCAAACATCCGTAATCCAGATATATTCTTGTAAGGCAAGGCTTTTTTTTTAATTGAAGTATAGTCAAGTTTACAATGTTGTGTCAATTGCAAGGTGTTTTTTGACTTTTGAATTAAAAAATACTTTTTCAGGAGGGAAATTAGGTGTATTTATTTGTTTGATTTTTTAAAATGAGGTACTGGGGTTTGAACCCAGGACCTCGTACATGCTAAGCATGTGCTCCACCAATGAACAGTACCCTCTACCCCAAGGCAAGTTTTCTTATCCATTATTATGAAGCTTAGGAGTTCAAATAAATTGAATAGGAATCCAGATCTTTTGATCCTACTGTGGTCCTTCTCTTTATATTCTGCTGAAGGGGGTTGGGGAAGCATTTCCTTTGTTCATTTCTTTATTCAGCATTTTTGAGCAGTGACTTTGCATCAGGGCCTTGCTAGGTGCTTGGAAATAGAAAATAAGAAATGACCTTTCTCTGCAGAGGCAGGAAGCCTAGACCAAAAGCTGGGTAATGTGATCCGAGCTACAGTAGCCATATGCAGACTCTGAGGACAAACTGTACCCTTGGATTTGCTTTGGCTTCCCTTGTCTTCTGGCTGGTACACACCAGGTCACCGCAACCCAGATGGGCCCGTAGCACACAGCAGAGAATGTACCTCGATCTCCTCTCCCCTCTCGGCAGAGCCTGCAACATGAGCATCCCTGACTACGTGCAGTGTGCTGAGGACCACCAGACTCGTCCCGTTGTGGTCCAATCCATAGAGATCATCTCAGAGGAGAATTTCTTTTGCATCTATCAGCTACTCACCTCGGTTAGCCATATCAGCCCTTGTGGCTCCCAGTGGACATTCTGTATCCACTACAGGCACCGCTATGTGCCCGAGAATCGGTGGAGCGTCTTCCAGAAACACCCCAAGGTCGTGGGCCTTGTCACCATTACCGAATGTCTCTCTGCCAAGGCCTTCGAGAAGCTCCACATGCAGAGGAGCTGTATGGTGCATCGCTTAATGACTCTCAGCTTTTTGTCTTTGTGCAGCATGGGGAGGTAGCCGAGCAGACACGCACCGACGTTGCCTTCAATCTAAGAGTACTGCAGGGTGGTGGAGAAGAGGATCGAGGACTTCACTGAGTCACTCTTCATCTTGCTCAAGTCCAAGTGGCTGGATGGTGGCCCCAAGAATTCTGGGGACAAGATCCCCCTCCCCTGCATCCCGTTTGAGAAGGAGGACTTCATGGGACTGGACACAGACAGCAGGTAAGTTTACCTGGAAGCCAGTCCACCTTGGCTGTGTGCTGGATTGCTTCCCTACATCCAGAAAGGGATCAGCAAGGAAGAAGTCAATCTTGTAGCCAAGGGGGGAGGGAGGTGCAGCCCGCCGGTTTCCAGACATTTCAAAGTGAATCCGCCTTTATTTCAGAGAGATCCTTTTAGGGTTAGTGTGGACACTTACTCCCGCTTTACAGCCAGGAACATGGTGGGACCCCTGGAGTTGCTGTCCAATAAAGTAGCCAAAGCCACATGCTAGGAGCACTGGGGAGGAGGCTGGACTCAGCTGAGATGTACTGTAGGTCAAATGCACATCAGACGCTGAGGCTTGTCTAGTAAAAGTACATAAACTATCTCTCTACTTCCTATATTGATTACATGTCAAAATAATAGTATTTTACATACAGTAGATTAAGTAAGATCTGTTCTTAAAATCACATTCTAGTATTTGTTTTTTGTTTGTTGGTTTGTTTCTTTGTTTCAAATTTTAAACGTGGCAACTGGGAAACTTTCTTTACATGGCTCTCATTTCATTTCTGTTGCGCAGCCTGTCCTGGTACATGCTCATCCCTTTGCTTATAGATGAGATGCTGAGCCCCGAGAGGCAGAACGAGGCGCTGGTTGAGCTGCGGCTGGAGCCGCTGTCACCTGCCTCCCAGGCCCAGCACCTTTTCAGCTCAGGCCGTCTCTTCCTGCCCGACAGCCACCATGCCAAGTTAGGACATCAGAAACACCGCCAGGGACTTCCTAATGAACTCCTTATGCAGGGAAAGGCGTATCACGGTGTATGGGACAGAGCAGGGAAATGTTCATTCCCACTGTGTCCCTGTGATTAAGTCAATGGCCCCACTTTGCCTCGGAAGTACAGATGAGCTCTTCTGGGCTGCCTACCCCCCACCTTCTGCTCTGTTTCCCCGTATATCTATCATGTTTTCCCTCGGGCTGAAGAGGGTGAGATGCCTTTGCCGAGACGTGGTCCCCCTTTGCTGGGGTGAGTGAGGGAAGCTGTGTCCCCCCGGCCTACGGCCTCGGTCCTTGAGTCTGGAGAGGGCTCATGGTGGTCCCACAGGTGGCGGTCAGAAGACCTGGCATGTGCTACCGGGCCCGCTTTGGAGGTGGTGCTCTGTGATTCTTGAACTTACCTAAGATCAGATCCTACTTTCTGGTTGTTGGTAAGTTGGAGGAGAAGATGCTAGGGAATTAATAAAAAGAATGTCTAGACCAGCCCTGTGAGTGAGAAGCACAGGGGACACTAGTCCCACCTGCGAGAGCCCACCTAGCAGGCTCTGGATGAATTTTCTGTTCCTCCCCAGAAATACCTCTATGGCTTAAGGAAGAGGAGAGGCATGTCGTGGCCATGATCTGTACTTGTCCTCACAGGGCCCTGTGATCTACATGCCCGCACTCCCCATCTGCTTCTTGGAGATGAGCTGGCATGTTTAGGAGCCTGGGCACTGCTGAGGGCATAGCTCCCAGCACCGTGCTACACAGAGTCTCGCTCCGTTCACCTCATCTGTCAACTCCTGCTGAGGCCCCAGACATTAGTCAGGTAGGTGCATCAGCGAAACCTAAGCAGGGACCACCTTCTCCCCCTGGACAGACTGGTGAGTGAGCAGTGGAAGCCTGGAGCCCTGCCCCAGCCCCCACGCCAGTGCCACTTCTTTTGTCATAGGAGGCACTGGTGACATTTTTGCTCAACAAATGCTTGTCTCTGAGTCTGCAGACCCACCAGAGAATGCCAGCTTGTTTTTGCCTTTTGAAGTCTGCCCTTGGGACTTGGCGGAGTAGCCGGATGTGTACTTAGCCCACAGTGGTTCAGCGCATTAAACCTGCCTCCTTGTGGGTCTGTCTATTCTGGTACCATAAGGGCTCAGCCAGCATCTGAACGTCATTGAGATAACGCGGCCAGTGAGCTCGGGTCAAGCACATTCTCCTCCAGTCACTTTTACTCCATTGTTTCTTTTACTATTCCACAGTCATTAATTTTTTAAACAATGCTTTGGTGCAGGAGCAGAGCCTCATTCTCTCCTGCTACTCTTGGTGGAAGTGAGTAAAACGGTTCAGACTGAAATGCGACAATAATTTGTAGCTCAAAAGCTGCCTAGTCGCTTGTAGGTCGAATTTTGGTTAGGGGAGCTGAACACGTTGTGGTCCCCCGGCAGCGCCGCTCCCCTCAGGCCCCTGCTTTCCCTTGAGCAGGAGGTGAGGTTGGGCCTCACCATCCCCGCGTCCCTGGCCTCACACACTCACATAAATTCTTGTACATGCAGTCAAAATTATTTTTGTTCTTGTGTGATTCTAATTTTCTCTTGTTCCTCTTTTCCTTTTTCTTTACTCCTTTTTCACTTGTACTGCCCAGTGAGCATGTTGTTGCTTCTGAAAATGTGGGCTGTGCACACCCTGCATTGGAAATAGCCAGATTGCCCTCCGTACAGTCTCCATCGCTTTAAAAAGCAACAACTTAACAGCTGTTTTGATCCATCTATTATCTTAGTCATTTTTTATTTTCTAATTTTTTGGAATATTTGCTTTGTTAGCTCATCACCCACTGGTGTTTGATACCTGTTGAAATCCTTGCTTTTGAGGAACATGTTTGGTCCTCCTTTTATTTGATGACAAATGCGCCCTTATTAAATTTGTTTCATTGTTTTGAAGAAGTAAGATGTGAATTGATTTAGTCGGCTGCTCAGGGATTCTTTTCATGGAGTATTTAAACTTGTAAGGTCAAACTCTGCAGCATTTTGCTCGATTCCTGCTTTTACACAAACGTGCTCAGCACGCGGTTCCTGGCTGTCGCTGTGTGACGTGCGTGACGTCGCTTCCTGGCCGGCGGTCACTGGTGAGGATGTGGCCGCCACGGAGGTGACAGCTGCAGGGGACGCTGTTGGAGGAAGAGGTCACCGTTTGGTTCTTTAATTTTTTTTTTTTGCATTCAACTTCCCCGTGCCATTTACTTTACTTTGCCTTCATAAATGGGCAGAATTGGGTCTAAAATCCATGCCACTATTTTTTCCCTTTACGAGGCTGGTTTTTCTGAGTATCAGGACAACATGGCCTTCTCCTAAGTAGCTGGCTTACCTGGATCTGTTGGGCAAAGGGACTGCTAAAAGGGCCGTAGCTTCCTCTCTGCTCCAGCCAGTGGGCATTCAGAGCTGGGTCTGTGGTTTGCCTCAGCAGCCGTGCAGACCTTCCTGCCTCGGCCTTTACTTTTAACCCATGTTGGCAGTAAAGAGCTGAATCCGTTTCTGTTGCAGCTGACGCCCACCACGTGGGCCCCCTAACGTGTCGTTAGTTTGTGGTAGTCAGTCCCCAACACCCCAGTCAACAATGAAGGAAGATGATTTGTCCAACCCAGGACCTTGGATTCTCAACCCTACCCTGGTTCATCTCACCTGGTGGAATTGTTTGGCCACCACCATCATGCTGACCATGAGGCCTTGTTTCTCCTTTCATGCTCTGGTCCAAATGTGGACACTTCATTTTTCACTGAATTTGTCTCGCTTGAGACAGGCCAGAATATCTGAATGAGTCCATCACATTCTGGGTGGGGAACAGAACAGAAGTAAGTGTCGCAAGTAGATGGAGTCTAGGCTGTCCGGGTTGGCAAATGCAGGCTGGGATCTGTGATGGCTGGGCTGTACACTGGACACAGGCCTTTCCCATGGCTCCTGAGAGCCCATGAGTTGAAGTGATAACAGCCTTGCGTGGGTTCCCCCATCCTCATCTGCTCATTGGCAAGTGTGTCTGCTAATTAGGAGCTCCCCCAGACCTCGGGCCCTTCAAAGCTCAGACCATGGGAGAACCTTGAGTCCCTTCTCCTGGGCCTCCTGTGTGAGAATCCACTGCCTTCTGAGGTGACCAGCGGCAGGAGATGCCTCCCCATCCAGGGAGCACCCTACGGAGGACTGTTAGTGCACCATGCTGTGAGCTTGTGTGTTTCCGGCCATGGTCCCTACAGAACTACACTTGAGATGGGCTTATTGATGGAGATAACAGGACTGATTCCAGGGCAGGGCCTGGGGGAGGGAACAGTGAAAATTGAATGTGACCTCAGACACCTCGGTGGGTGCTGGGGCTGTTACTAAAATGGGGAGTCTGGGAGATACCTGACAGGAATGGAATTCCAGAGTAAATGGTGGACATGAGGCATTTTTAAGATGCCATTTGTCATCCAAATTAGGACTTCAAAGAGGCACTCGGGTCGATGAGCCTGGGGCTCAGGTGAAGGAGCCGGACTAGAGATACACGTTGGGAGTCGTCATTCTTAGCTGGTGTTCACAGCCTTGCATGTGAATTAGATCATCTCGAGAGCTGCAGACTGAGACTGAGGGGGGCAGGGCTGTGTCTTGGTTGGAGGAAAGCCCAGACCATACAGCTCTGGTGTGTCAGTCAGTGGCGTTTGCCATTTTCAAAGCAATGCCAGTTATCCTTAAGGGGCCAGGGGCTGGGCAGGGCCAGCCAGGAAGAAATCTGAAGGGAGGGTCGTGGCCACGTGTGCGTCTTGGGAAGGTGCAGAGGCTGCAGGGTACGGGAGGGTAGACTCCTCAGAAGCTAGAGTTGCAGTGAGGAGTGGGGAGAAGTTAGTCACAATCACCTGTGAGGGAGGGAGGGAGGCCTAGGGAGCCCCACCTTACCGGACTCGCTTTCCCATGAACAGAAGGCAGTCAGACAGAGGATCTGAGGTGAGAAGGGATGGGCACTGGGAGGGGAGCCAACCTGGAGAATGGTGCTTGCAAAATTCTGGAATAGTCTCCCTGAAAAATAGAGTTAAAAATACCCAGACTCTTAAGAACATTGTTAGTGACTTGGGAGGAGGCAGTTGTTTTTCTGGCCTCCTAAGGGTAAGGCATGTATCCAGGGATACACAGAAGATACGGGCAGTCTGTTCCGGGGGCTTGATCGTTACCGGGGGAACAGTGCAAGTTTAAAGGGGGAGAAGGGCAGCGGAGGGAAACTAGCCAGGCCCCGTGTCAGGTACCAGTCGGCCGCCCTACTTGCGTGTTTCATTCACATCCATGCCTCCCAGGTGGGCGGTGGCAGCCCCCTTTTGGGGATTGGGAAGCCTTCTCAGAGGGGTTAAAGAATTGGTCCATTTAGCGACTAGTAAATGCTGTAGCAGGATTCAAGCAGGGCCTTGTCAGAATTCAAGGGCATGTTCTCTCTACTGTTTCCAGTACTTCCCTGTTATACCTGGAATGGTGAAGTGGGTCAGTTTTGGAGCCTTTCAGAAAAAGTATGATTTAAGCGCCTCTGGACTGTTTCACAAAGCTCAGCATTCTTTGATGGTTCTGAAGCACGCAGTGATTTTCGTCCCAGAGAGGTAACGTCTAACTCCTTTGATGATGACGTGGTTGCAAATGGTGTACAGGTGCAAAACCAGACTTTGCAGCTTCTGAAGGGAAACTCTCCAGTTCTCCCTTGGTCGGCTTTCTTCCACGGGATGTAACTGTGCTGCAGCGTAGGCCTGAGCTTTCCATATGGAGTGAGAGTTTAATATCCGATGTTAGCATAAAACGGTCAGATGAAGAAAATCGAAGTTGACAATTTATTTTTGGGTTTCATTAGTCAAGATATACTATCAGTTAATGGCCCATATAGCAAATGAAATTGAGTACAGGACATTGCATTTCTTACTTTCTATTTAGAGTTCTCTTACAGAATAATGTTGCCTGCTTTGGAACATCAGCTCCACCACTCACGGCACCTATCAGTGTGTTGGTGTGATTGCATTTACAGAGTGAATGTAATCTGGGCTTCCTCAGCCCCAAACACTTCAGTGCAGAATCACGGGCTGTAGACGTCTGTTAGTCACGCAAATACTTCTAAAATTATATGATTCCAGAAAAGAAAGAAGAGAGAGAGAGAGATTGCCTTTATCAAATTTCCTTTCAGTTCTAAATGAAAACTGTTGTTGAGCAGCTCTGGTTTCCTTTGGATAAGAATATATACATTTCTTTGCATGTAACCTGGGTTTTGGGCTAGAACACCAAGTTCTTGCTGTCCACAAGCCACAAAAATAGTAGCCAAATGGCACACGTGTGAAATATTTTATACTTTTTTCTGAGAAAGTATCCTTGAATTTGGGACTTGGGCTGTGATTTCTGCTTTTTGATTCCCCCACCTGTCTTGTAATCTCTCACTCCTTCCCACGTGGTTCCCAAGTGTTCGTGGTCTCAAAGGAGCGGGCAAACACCCAGTTGGTCACCATGTACTGCTGCTATAGATAGAGCCCAGACAAGACTTAAAGGACATTATCAGAGAGAACTTCCTGGAAGAAATGGGCTGTACATTCAGTTGTGAGGACAGAGTAAGAGTCAGCCAAGAGAAGGAGTCAAGAATGTGGCTCAGGTCGCAGGTGCAGCCCGGGCAGAGGCCTGGAGGCTTTTGGCGTGGGGACCCGGGGAGAGTGCCCTGTGCGGTCCAGGGTGGAGGGAGCCCCTGCTGGGGAGGACACTGGAGAGAGTCCGGGGTGTAGGGCTTTGGAAGAAGTTGAGTTTTACTAGAACTGACACAGTAGGCAGTGAAGGGTGTCAACAGAAGTGACCCTCTGGGAAGGTACTTCTGGTTTTGCTTCTGATATACTACAGACAAAAGGGTCGGGACGGGTGAGAGCAGGTATGTCTGTCCCTTTGAGATCCAACCCGTCATTCATTTATTCATAACACGTGCACTTCAGTGAGTCTAGGGGAGAGAGAGTGTAGCCACATAAATAAGCAAAATGTATTTGCTTCTTGAGAGCTTAGCGTTGTCAGTTAGCCTAGAATGTTCTAGGAAGAGAGGAACAAATTGTGGAGGTTGGAGGGAGGGAAGGCTTCCTTGGGAAACAGTCAAAATGAACCTGGAGGCAAGTGGGAAGTAGGAGCAGGTCAGGGGGCTCCTGAGGTCACTGGGGACCTATGTACTGAGATGAGGCTGGGCGAGCAGGGTCTGGGGTGGGGCTAGAACTCTACCAGGGAGCCTCTGAACTGTTTGAAGTGGGGTTGATGTAATCAAATTTGTGCTTTGGGAAGGCTGTCGTGGCTTTGTGTGTGTGTGTAGCGGGGAAGAGGTGGAGGGTGCCACCAACTGGGGGATCATTTGAAGGCCATTCACAGGCTGGGATATGGGCTTCGGGGCTACTTGGGGACGGCAGGGGCAGTGTGGATGCCGGCTTTTCTTATGGGGGACTTGTTAGCGGGGCTGCCCTAGAGGCACCTTGTGGCTGGAAGAAAACTGATGGAGGCTGCCAGGGGGACATTCCTCTTCTCTCTTTCCATGCCTAGTGTGATTATCTTAGCTCAGCCAACATTTGGAACAAAAGAGCTAATCTCCAGGGTTGCCCAGGCCTTTGTAGAGCTCCTTCGAGTGAGATCTGATAGGATTTAGGTTTGTGTTCAGATCTGGATGTTCACTTAGCTAGAAACGTCCTGTCATTTCGATTTCCATAGGGGTTTTTATTCCTGATAAAGATTGCTTTCTTGGTGAGAGGAAAATTATTACAGCTGTTGTCTTTTTCAAAAAAAATCATATGTTTTAAGAGCTTTAATATTCAAAAGAATAGGAATATATAAAATATTTAAGGAAGTCTTTGGTGTGGTTTCTTTGCTTTCTGAGCTAATGTGGACTTAGAGCCTTTGTATTACTTAATAGCACATCCTTGTCAGTATTTAAAGAGCTGTTAGTGAGCACCCCAGGCCCCACCTCTCAAAGAATCGTTAAAGTTTGCTCTGAAATAGTGAGGTCATAAACGTCTTGTTTTCAGAAATCAAAAGGTTTTAAATACGCACCATAGCTCCATTTATAAAATAATAATAAGTTCAAAATTAAGAAAATGGAGGATAATTGATTTTTTTTAAAGCCTAAACATAAACTTTCTTGTGCTAATTTTGCAACTGGAAATTTTGAAAAGAAAAATCCTACTGCAATATCATCTACGTGGTATATATATATGAGTTTCACGTTTGAAAAGTAACTGCGCAGTGGTTCTCAAAGTCAGGAGCATTCCAGCTCAAATACTGGCAGTGGTGGCTGCTGGTTTTCAATGGAAGAGCCTAAATTTGCCTTCTTAGCTTTTTTTTTTTTTTTGTACTGAGAAGGTTGAGTAGTGCTTTGCCAGCATGATTTTCGGGCAATTTGAGGGCAGCTGTCGTGTTCCAGCAGTGAGATATTTCCATGCATTTTATTTTCTGGACATCACCAGGGCACATGTGGGGTTTGTGCCTGCAGGCTGGAATGCTGCAGGACTCCCTAATCCATCACCATTATGTCCTGGTGCTGCTCCGGTCAGTGAATGATTTTCTGTGACTTGGAGGTAATGTGGTCTGATGGTGATGATCAGACGTGCAGTTAAATGCTATTAATTGAAATAAGAGTAACCTAGAAACATTGCTCTAACAATACAGGATGAGGGAGGAGGATTGGCTGAGCTGCTTGCAGTGGGATGTCTTCTCAGGTGACTCCCTCACCGTGATTCCTGCCAATATCCGCCCCAGCCCTGCACGGTAGTCCTGCCGAAGCAAGCAAGCACTTTGCTCAGAAACGCACTGAATTTCCTTGCGCCTCTGTTTGTTGGCTTTTTTTTGAAAACACATTTTGCCCTTTGCTTAAATGCCATCCATGCTAGTCACCCCTTACACTCATTCTTCTGGACCTCGTCCATACATAGCTGCTGAATGGATGAACAGAATGTAGTATCTCCATGTAGTGGAACATTATTCACACGTAAGAGTGAATAAAAAAGAAAAAAAAAAGAGGAAAATGAAAAATGCCACCTGTTTTGGGAAGTCCACCCTGACTGTTCAACCCACACTTTTCCCTTTGAAACACAATCACTTATGCTCCACTCTACTCTTTTTGATAGTACTTACCACCTTCTAATAATCTTTAACGTTTCCAAAAAAAATAAAAAATAAAGAGATGCTGATGCCACTTCAAAATATACAAGCCTTGCTAACAGCATGTTAATTGAAAGGAAGCAGACACAAACGGCCAGATATTGTTGATTTCAGTGATCTGAAAAGCCCAGAAAAGGCACATGCAGAGGCAGAGAGCAGGTGATGGTTGGAAGGGGCTGGGTGGAGGGGGATTACGGAGTGAATGCTAGTGATAGGGGGATTCTTTTGGGCTGATGAAGTGTTCTGGAAATAGAAGGTGTTGAGGGCTGCACAACTGTGATTGTGCAGAAGACTGCTGAGCGCTGTGTCTGGGAGTGCCTGTTGTTGGGGCATCTTTATTTTGTTCACATCCTGCAATGTGAAGGGCCATCTTCTGCTGTGGTCATTCTACTCCTGTGAGTGGTGAGGGTCAGGACTTTGTAGAGTCCTGTTTCTTTTCTCCCTCTGGCTGAGTGTAGGCAAAAAAATTTAAGCCTGAGAAAGTGCTCCATCTACAGAAATGTCTTTCAGTTTTGCCTGGTGTAAAAATCTTGAGAGCTTTTAACCGTTGAGGCTAGTCTGTGGGGGTAAATAGCCTATGAAGCCTGGGTGAGCCCGGGAAGAGCCGCGCTTCCCTCCCAGACACGGGTGGGGATTTCACCCCCTTTCAGGCAGTGAAGGGCCCAGACCCGTGGGCAGACTTGACAATCGTGAAAATTTACGTGTATCCGCTGCTTCATCTTGGATATTAATTTCAAGCTGAGTCAGTTTGTGACGGCAGCCTCATCCTACATCAGGAATTTATAGTATCTGCTCTTTGAGGTGAAGACCTGACAGACTTGATTATTTAACAGTCTGCTTTGAATTGATATCTCAGATTCCTTTGTCAAAAGCAAAACAGCAGAAATACAGACGTCCTTTAATTCCAATGTGGCCTGGAACGGGTTTAGTGTCTGTGCCTCAGTGGCCTTATCTGCGGGTGGGGAAGATGATAACAGTGCTTCCCTCAGAGGAGCTGGTGAGGGGAGAGTGAGAAGCACAAATGGAGGACTTACACGAGATGCTCATAAATGACCGAATTTAGTGCTCTCCGCCTGGTGAGGCCTTAGGGGTAGAGATGTCAGAACAGAGCAGTCCTAGCCGGAGCTCGATACGTGATGGTAGCTGTTATGATCAGTATCACCACTGTGGGTTATCAGGTAGTTTTAAGACTTGGTAATATGATTTCATGAATAATGTTAAAAGACTAGACATCTCAGATCCAGTTTACATAGTCCTCAAGATTTCTTCTGAGAATTGGATGGTTTCTTCCCTATCTTAAATCTGAGATGAGTCTCTAAAAATTTCCGTATTCCTCCATCCTTTTGCTTTAATTCTCTATTTCTTAAAAAACAAAGTTTTTAGATGGAGTTACTGGGGACTGAATTGAGGGCCTCATGCATGCTAAGCACATACTCTCCCAAATGAGGTATAATCTCTTCCCTGATTTTTTTTTAAATTTACATCTTAATTTTCAGAGGTTAGAGGCCTCTAATTATTTTTCTGGAGACTTGTCCATGGACCTGTAAATCTACAATTAATGGACAAAATTTGGTTTATTAAAAAAAATTCTATAGAATATTCTACAGTCCACCCAAAAGGAAATACTCATGGACTTAAAATGTTTCTCCTTTAAGGTGATTTCTCCTGTTTGGTCGAGCTTAATTTGTTAACAGCCATCCTCATCATCATAATGACCAAACTCGCTGTGAGTGGACGCCTAACTGAGGCTAAAATGCTTTGCTCATATTTTACTTCATAGCAAGTGTTTGATTGTAGGTATCAGTGTCTCCTTTTTTGTAGCTGAGGGATTGAGAGATGGGTCAGCTTGCCCCAAATGACACGCAGCTGGCGGTGGCTAGCTCGATGCTGGAATCCAGGCTGCACAGGATGAATTCTCAATTGCTCCTCTAATCAGCTTCCCGTTGAGTGTTTTCCCGAACTCCTGTGAGCCCATAAATGACCGATTTTAGCTATCTCAGCCTGATGAGGTCTTCAAAGGAGAGACACCAGTGAGAATGAGAGGCAGAGTGGCATAAATTAAAATTGTACATTTTCACAAATGTTTTATTCTCAGGTAATGACTGTAAAGGAAATAGTTTTTTAATTTAGTGCTTTGTGAGAACTAAAAACAAAACATTTAAAATAACTATTGTGCAAGAGAGAAGTGGTCTTTGAAAGTCCAACTGTTGCTAATGATGTTACTTGTTTTTTCTAGTGGTGCTTATTTACTGAAAAATTTCCAAACACTGAATTTGTTTTATGTAGTCTTAGTATGAAAGAAAACTTTGTCAGTGAGTATTGTAAGTAAAATCCTTACTCTTTTCTTTCCTGATGATGAATATCTTAGTTGTTTACATGGCTTAAGTATATTTCGTCATTTGTGAAATTTGAGTAATATGGTTTACCTTGTCTGACTGTGAGAGCTGGACGCCTTGTATACAAAGCACCGTAGAGGTGCTTAATAAAAATGTGCTTTCACAGTGACTGATAGTTTAGAAGTATCAACTCTGAATACTAAAAAGGGTAGCTTATTTCTGATGCATATTCAATATGTGTATATATGATATACATTAATATGGCTTAAAGTAACTAGGATTGTTTTTTTTTAAGTGCAGTATGAAGCTTTAATGAAATCTGTGTCATTCTAGTGAGACAGGGACTACTTAAATTGCCTTAAGCAGACGACCTTGAAGATTATTTACACAGAATGTAAGCTCAGAATTCATGTTGCCGTGTAACCATCCATCAGACATTTAATTTCTCGGGATCCTGACCAGAACCATTAAGTTTAGAAGAATCCACATTGATTATTATCAGGGAATAAGCTTCTCTCTTTTGTGACTAAAGAAAATTTTGATTTTTTTCTGCACTCTTTTCAGGTTTTAAAATTTCAAAATTTTGGTTTGACATGTCACTTTTTTAATAGAGAGAATAAAGCTCATGCTGTTTTAATATGTAAATAAATGTTTTTGTATTTCAATACCCTTCTATGATTTCCTGGCTCTTTGAGAAGTATTTTGCAAGATACTTAGATTACCTACTGTTGGAAAAATACAGACGTGACTTTTATGAATATAGGCGTAGTACAGTTCTGTTGGTTTTTACTACAGTGCAAGACATGAGACCTAGGAGAGCTTTGCTGCTGATTGCCAGGAGGACAGATCTCAGGTCTCAGTCTCCCCTCGTGTAAAATGAAGTGGCTGGACTGGATTCTTTCCTCTTCTAAGATGAGCTTCCATGAGCCTATGTCTTTTGTTTATATTTAGGAGTATTAGCAATATCAGATTAAATACTGAATACCCCTCCATCCCCCCGAAGCAAAGTGTAGTATATGCTACATAAGCTTCTAGTTATCTGATTCTCGTTTCTCATCTTACAGTCAATTTTTGTGTTGCATGTTTCCCGGCAACCTGGAAGGTCTTTTTAGCCATAGGTGGCGCTGTTGCAACTTTTTACAGTCTTAATTTTTCTGTTTGTAAAATAAGGCTTAAACAATGTGATTTTATTTTGATTCCTTTGCTTAATGCTTCAGAATAGCACAACGTCCATTATGTCTTTCTACCTGGAAAATTTTTTCTGCTTATATCATAGTTTTATTCTTTTATCTCGCTGTGAACATTTCAGACTTGCTGTGCAAACAATGGCAAAATCGGGCTTTTCTTCTAGTGTTAGAAACCAGTGAGCCGGGATATTATAAAACAGCTAGAAGCTGCCTCTGGAGCACCATAAAGCTGAAAGGTGTGTTGAGTTCCCTGAGTATTGACCCCGCCGCTGTGTGTTAATTGGTGGGAGTTGATTTGGTACATATATGATGGGGTGTAGTTTCTTGACTTGGGTTTGCCTGCACGTGCTGACACTGAACCATGTGATCCTGAGTCAGCTCGTTCTGAGTTTTCCCCTCGTCTGTGAGAAGGGGACACTCATATCTGCTTTGTAGAATTGTGAGAATTAGTAATTATGTAACATGTTTACCACAGTGGGTATGTCAAGAGAGCTCATAAACTTTAGCTGCTGTTTTGTGTGCAGCCATCATTTTATAGTCTTTGGTAATTACAAAGAAACAAGAAAATAAGAAAAGCTGATTTTATGATGAAAGATATTTGAGGACGTTCCATAATTCCTACACCCATAATTTAGCATCAGCAGAGTCAGAACTGTTACACAGTCGCCCTGGACCAACGTTAAGCCACAGAAATTTTTGTTACTTCATATATGTTGGGGCCTAAGGGGAACCAATACTTATACACATGTTGTCTCCAGCAGCCAACTGAGAGATGACACAAAAGAGTAGGCAGGCGATAAATGTCTTCTTTGTTACTGATGAAGCCACGTTCTCCATGAACTTCAGGGCTGTGGATAAATGAGTGTCATGATACTGTGTCCCAGAAGTAGAGACTCACCCTGTCCCAGGTATCTCTGGGCCACAGCAAGCCTTCCCTTGAGAGAATGAGCCCCATCATGCACAGGGCTGTTCTGCAATGGAGCTGAGCATCCAGGGTGCTTCCCTAGGGTAGTCAACACTGGAGGGAAAGGAAGGGTTTCACATGCCCTGCTTGTCTCCCCGGAATCACAACTCAATCTGTTAATGTGAGGAGGGCTAGCTGTGGGCCAGGGGTCAGGGCTGTGAAGGGAGTAGCACTCTGCATGGCCCAGAGGAGTGGGGAGGAGGTATCCCTTCCATCAGTTTAAACAGGTGGTGGGATGGAACAGAAGGGTTCATCCCATGAGTTTATAAAAGGAGAAATAAGAATTTCCTTTGGGTATTAGTCTAGCCAGGAAACACAGAAGATGATTAGGAAGGAGACTTGTAAACCACTGTAATATTAATTTGACATTTGTTGAGCACCCAAAATGTGCTACATTCTTTTCTGAGCGTTTTACAGAAATGAATCCTTCAATCTTCTCAACAAGCGAGTAAGGAAGGTTTGATTGTTATCCCAGTTTCACAGTGTGGAAATTGAGGCACACAGAGGGTAAGTTGACCAAGGTCACAGAACTAGTAAGTGGCAGAGCAAGTATTTTAACCCTGGCTGTATGGTATTGTGGCTCCCAGAATGGGCTTTGGGTGTTTAGATGTATCTGCATCCCTCGATTTCTGTACGTCTGTGCATCAATTAGCCCAGAAAGGACAGGGAAAGGAGAGTTACACAGGTGCTCACAGTCGTGTCTCGGCAACTGTCCACGAAGAGTGCACCGTGATTAGAATTAATTGTTTTCCAGGCAGCAGATCTGTTGGTATAACAGAAATTTAGTCCATTGAATTCATCTAGAAATCCTTCCTGCTCTGCTTCTGTCCACACTTGCCATGTGACTGCCTGCCCGTGTTTGGGCCGTGGAGGAGAACATATACTCATGGTTGAACTCTGATATTGCAGTCTGGTTCATAGTTTCACATCTTCTGTTACATTAATAAGTTAAATTTCTGGTTTTCTTGCATCAGTGTCTCATGAGTTTGGTTAATGTGAAACCAGTCCATGGGAGCCCAGGGGTTATGATGGTATAAATTTTTAGCACGTTGTGGCACTTCTAGCCATGCAGACATGACTGGGGGATGTACGCCTTTCTCACTGATTTCTCCCAACAGCAGGGTCCTCTCACGGATGTGAGGCTGGGAGCTCTCTGAGTAGCTCAGTCAGAGGCCAAGTCCACCAATCCGAAAATGATGAAGTACCTGGAAGTGGGTTTAATAAAAGTAAAGGGCTTCCAGGTAGTCCGATGGGCTGTTCAAGAAATTTGGTGAAAAGCTGTCCACTGTCTGTGGTTTAGCTGCTTCTTTGCTATTGAAAAGTCTGGAGTAGATGAAGGGATTTTAAAAAGCAGAAAGGAGTGATTTCAGGTGGTACATCCACACCGGTGAGAAGTGATGGATGACCGCCTGTGTGAGGCACAGACAGAGTCTTACAAACTTCATAAAACAGCTTCAAATGCTCTGCCATCTGAGTGCGCTTCATATGGGGTCCAGTTCATCACTGGTCACGCTGTGAGGGCAAGTAACTGACGATGGCAGAAAGGACACGGAGGCATCAAAAAGGTCTCACTCATGTTCCCTGTTTAAAGAATGTGGCACAGTGTATTATATTTGAGCTGGTTTTTCACTGAACAGTTTTTAGTGTTTTCTGGGACTCCCCAGTGCCCCAAGGTTCCATGCAGCTGGGTGTCCCCTCATTGCAGCTCCGTCAGCGCTTGCCCTGGGCTGATGTGGTGTCACGGGAAGCAGGACGGTCAGCGTCCCCGGCTCCTCTGAGCTCCGTCTCCTCATCTGCAGAGCCTGGTTTCCCATCCGTGTCTACTTAGTAGGGTTGCTGAGAATCACACGTGATGGTTATCAGGTGTGATTTCTGGTTGTCTCTGCGATTGGCAAATAGCCAATAATTGATAGAAACTCTTGTTTTTTTTATTGTAATTGTGTCTCCTAGATTGCAGTGGTTTTTAGTCTGCATTTTTTTATAACTTTACTCATTTTTAAATATGCCCTTATTTTATTTATTTTTTTTTGAGGTACTGGGGACTGAAGCCAGGACATTGTGCATGCTATGCAGGTGCTCTACAACTGAGTAATACCCACCCTCCTTTTCTGCACTTAAAAATAAATATTGCAATACACAAAATAGCTCTTAAACTCCATCATGGGACCTGGTCTCTGTATAGGCAAATGAACACGTATACTATTTCAATAAGAATAAATGCTGTTGAGACATAAGTTTCTGAATCTGTTAATGTGCTTAAAAACGATCATAGCTAGTGATAAACACGAGACTTAGATCCAGGACTTTTTAGGGTATGTTTTGCCATCATGGGAAATTACATTCTACCGAGAAGGCTAATTGGGTCTCTTTGATATTTGGATGGTTTAGCAGGTGATCAAGGCTTTCCAAAGCTGACAGTTTTGTATTTTAAACTAACTACAAAGTTATCTTCTAGAAGATGGAAATCCTAAGCTTGTGAATTTCCCAGTAATCCAGGGGGTATGTGTCTGTGTCTGTGTCTGTGTGAACGTTTGTGTGTGTGATTTCAGGAATGTAGAAATAAGTTCCATATAGACTTCTGATATCTTTCTCTTCCAGTTCAAGGTTTAAGCATATACTTACACAAATAAATTGATTTTCTTTTGTCATTTGGCATATTGGCGGGAATAAGAGGTTCTCATACTTGTTTCAGAAGGGTTGGGAAGCATGAGCTTAGAAAACGGGAGGAGAAAGAGGCAGGGAGACACTTCACACTTTGTGCAGTATATGAGAAACGGTAGCTTTTCTTTTCTCTTTTCTTCTAAAGCAAACTGGCTCTGAATTGTAACACACTATTACTCAGAATTGCTTTTCTAATCAGATACAAGTGCCTCAGATTTTTCAAGGCAACATGAATGATGAAATGTGTTTTAGCATTTATCTTTAAAAGTAGTTTTATTTCTCAAGTAAAAGACTATAGCCTGTTTCTTCCAGCGTCTCAAGAAATTCTCATTGATCTATGTACATGTTCTATGTGCTTATTTTCTTTTCTTTTTTTTTAAGTGCTTGTTTCATTGTGGTGTGAATCAATGTTTAAAATTTCTGGATTTTGATCTTTAGAAAATGCTGATATATCAGAACTGTTAAAAACCTGATTGTTCTTTGGTCCTTGTTTGGTGGGGCACCCTATTGATTACTCTTGTCTGTTAAAGAGAGAAATTCTTCCTCTAGCCTGCAGATCATTAAGTGTATGGTTTGCAGTATGCCTTTAAATTTCATTGAATGCATTGAACATGATTGTCCAGTGAATTTTGAGTTGACTCATAGTAATGACTTTGCTTTGATTCTGTGGCTTTTGCTCCTCTCCACAAGAGCTTGAATTCTCTGTTGCATTTTGTATACGTGTTCTTCACAGTGGAAGAAATTTTGCATTTTTTACAGAGGTGGTTTTTCCTAACACCTCTGAATGCCTTCTGTAATTGATACAACAAAAATCTGTTATTTCAATGCTTAATTATTTCATAAACTAGTTTTTGGCTTAATCAGAAACAATGACAGAGTGATAATAAAAAATAGGAAAACTTTCCTTCCTTTGAAGAATAGAAATCAGGTGGTCAGGCTCACCCATGCTTTGGGCCTGACACACTTAATCTCATGTCATTGTGTATCATGATTCGGAGATGGAGTTGCTTCAGGTTTATTGATTTTTGTTTTAACATTTGTGTTGAATTCTTTCTCCAGGCTTATGTATCCTGTTGGGTTTGTTGAAACTGTAGAAGGGAAACAAAAGCTTTTTTTGGTTTCCGGAGGCCTGAGTTGCTGATGATAAGGGTTGAGGGTGGGCTGAGGAACAGAGTGACACTCCCTCTGCTCCCAGCTGAAATTGATGAACAATGAAATCAATTAAGTGTATCGGTATTTGACCAATAGAAGTTAGCGAGCCCAAACTGGCTAGTTATGCCCAAAGAAAGTACTGAATTCACCTGCAGAATTAGGTGCTTTACCAAGAAGAAGCAGCTTAGAGCAATCAGAAAAATCAGTCCTATGATGAGATATAAAGTAAATATAATATCTTTTATTTCTGAAACTTTTCTACGTTAAGTTGTGCAGAGCTAAAATTAAGTTTCAAGCACCAGGAGTTAACAGTGTGGGTGGTTCTGTATGATCATTATTCAGGAATGTGCCTAGACTCTGCTAGAGTGGCTGAAGCTGGCAGGAAAAGACCCAGAGCCAGGATTTGTCACCTTAGGGTGTCCTCCATAATGGTTCCATGTGGGAGCCCATGATTGGGTTAACAAATTGTAACAGACCCCAGCCGCCTGTCAAATTTAAGAAGAAAACGTATGCTTAGTAACTGCTTTGCAAGCAAGTGCCTGTGCATCCTCACTCCTGTCTCCTTGCCTTAAAAAGCAGAGATAATGCTTTGCTTGCGTAGATGATGTTTTAGATAGCACTCTGCTCATCGCAAAGCAATGACCCAGGCCCACAGCTATAAAGGCTGGGCTTGTGTGCAGTTAGATACTCTATTATCCCCCAAGCAAGGACCTAGCTGGTCTGGTGGTCTGCTTTGTAATTCACATGTCTAAAGGATGTATCTTATTCCCCTCACCCCATGACTTACCTAAAGATACACTAAGCCTTTGTACTCATGGTGGATTCTACAATCTCTGTCTCATCCTTCTTTCCCCAAGTTCCTGCTTACTATCACACAACTGTTAATGACGTTTTCCTTTGATTATACACAATAAATATGGGATCATTTGAGAGGCTCGTGGAGTTGGGTCCCTACGCCCTCTCTCTTTCGTGACTTTTTCCACAGAGTCTTGAGTATTCATTCCCTGTACGTAAGACTTCTGCCAGCCAGAACCCACAGTTCCAGGTGAGAAGGATGCAGGCTTTATCTCTCCTACCCGAGGGAGAGAGAGTAGAAAATTGAGATCTGCTCTTCCGTGGTCCCTTCCTGCCCCAGGTCTGCTCCAGTTCACCTGCAGCCTTCTGGCCTCTGCTCACACTGCCTCTGTCCCAGGACTGACAGCAGCCTTTTCTTCCCTGGTAAACATTTCCTGTGCCTTTTAGAAGTTGGTCTCTTCTCTGCAATACAACCCTGGCAGATGTGATGGTGGTAAACGTGCTGGAGGGCAGTCACTTGGGGACTGCCAGGAGCCATGCTGATTCTCCTGAGTCTCTCATTCGGGGTTACAGAACTGTCGAGCAGCAGAGGAAGCCCTTTAACATGAGGCCAGCTCAGCATTGCATCACTTTCATTTTATTTTTGAATTTTCAGTGGAGAAATTATTTGTAGCAAACTGTTCCAGATTTTTGGCTGCCTGCTTTCCTCACCACCATTTCCTTGTTGGCTCTGGTGCTTGTTGTAAGAACCAGGTTTCTTCTCTGGTTATTTCTAGCAGCTGGGCTTGCCGAATCCTTGATCTGCCTTTGAAGCAGAATGCTTCTTCGTGATGTCAAGCTGATTTTCCTATTTCTGAATATTTCGTGTACACTCAGCAACTCTTTCAAGTGAAATGCTCTTGTCCAATTCTGTTAACCCATATTTGCCGATCTCCTGCTTTCATGCTGAGGGCAGTTTCTTCTTCCTGTAATAAAAGTTAGCAATTTGCATTTACTATTTGAAGGTTCTGGCCCTAGGTGCTTTTGTCCTTAACAGTTTTAATACAATTCACCCATTAAAATGTGCAGCGGTTTTTACTCAAAGCCCAGAATTGTGCATCGCAGTCAATCTTAGAATATTTTCATCCCCCAACAGGAAGCCCTGTATGCACAAGCAGTCATTCCCATCTTCCTCATCCTCCCCCAGCCCCAGGCAGCCATTGTTCTCTCTCTATGGATTTGCCTGTGCTGGACATTTCATGTAAAACAAGTTATTTCATGTAAATGGAACTGTCTATTGTGACTGACTTCTTTCACACTGAGTAACTTTTTCAATGTATTTCCAGGTTGTGGCCTGGGTCAGTACTCTATGCTTTGCTATTGCTGAATTATATTCTACTGTATATCTGGGCCCTACTGTTTACCCATTCATCAGGTGATAGTCGTTTGTGTTGTGTCTGCTTTTTGTTTGTGAAGAGTAATGGCGCCGTGAATACTCCTGTAGGAATTTTTATGTGGACATTTGTTTGCAGTTCTCTTACTTGTGTGACCAGAGAGCAGAAATGCTGGGTCATTCATAAACCAAATGTTCAACTCTCTGAGGACCTGCCAGGCTGTTTTCTAAAGTGGCCACCCTGTGTTACATCCTCAAAATCAAGGGCTGCGCGCTCCGCTTCCTCTGTGTCTTCATTAGTGCTTGTTACACATTTTTTTTATTATAACCTATTGTAGTAAGTGTGAAGCGGTTTCTCCTAGTGGTTTTGACTTGATTTCTTTTACAGCTAATGATATTGAACATCGTTTGATTGTGCTTATTGGCCATTTGTATATTTTCTTTGAAAAATACATTTTCAGATACTTTATACACATTTTAATTGAGTTCTCTTTTTCTTGTTGAGTTGTAGGAGTTTTTTCTTTTATTTGAAGATACAAATACTTAATCAGATAAATAATTTGAAAAAATTTTCTCCTCTCAGATGTTTTTTCACCTTCTGGATGGTGTCCTTTGAAGCAAATTTTTAACATTTGATGAACTCCAATTTATCACTGTTTTCTTTGTTCCTTGAGCTTTTGGGGTAATATTTAAAATCTGAGGTATTTTATTTAAACTTTTATATAAAAAATAACTTAATTCTTAAGACTGTTCTAGGAGATGGGTGCTGTGGCTGTCCCCAGTCTATGGATAGGAGACTGAGGTGCAGAAAATTTCACTGAAATATCAGTGTCACAGCTACCCAGTGCTGTGGGATTTCAGACCCTCATGTTTGTCCCCAGCATTTGTGATCTTCACCACCATGCTCCACTACTGCCTGGAATCATTAATGAAAAAGTTTTCCTTTTTTGATTTCTTGATTGTTTGTTTTCTCATTGGGGAACTCACCTCTTCATTTTCCTTGCAGAGATCTGTGTAGGTTTATTTTAGATCTCATGTACTTATTTATTACACAGGCTCCAGCGATGATTGTGCCTAGTTGATCTAATCAATTCATACTCAAGTCTTTCCTGCTCATGACACTAAAAAGAGAGTCATGATTTACATAATGCTCAAAGAAGAATGTACTTGAGTGATTTTATTTTTCTAACCAATCAAACAAATCAAATAAAAACCCGGTGTTGGAACAGATTATAAGCCCTGCAGAATAGGGTCACTGTCTTCCTTGTGTTTCATTTGATTTGTCACAGTGTCTGGATAGTGCCTTGCTGTCCAGCAGTTTTGTGAGTATACGGTGCTCGTGAATCATTGTAAGGAAAGAATTTTGACAACAGACTGTGTTGTTCATTTCACAAGGGAAAAGATCATATAGAAATACTGCTCAGATTTATTTTAAAATTAAGCTTGGTGTTTTGAGAAGGGTTCAAGAAACCATACAAAAATCTTTTTCACTAATTTTAAATCTATCTTAGACACATTATGCATACATGGCAGAGTAACTTATCAACTAGTTTTGACAAGAGGAGTGTATTATTGATTATCTATTTTAGTTGAAATATTCTACCTGGGATAAAGTAATCAGTGCCCATAAATGAACAAATATGTTTGTATTTCTATGCAACATGGGGGCAGACTTCATATGTTTTTATATAATATACATGACTGTGTGTTTTAATCTGTCTGTCAGTGTTTTTATAGTTTTTCATCAATGTTGTAACTTTAGAATTCTTCTATGGAAATCACCCCCAATTCTAGTGCAGTTTGTACTGTGTATCCTGTCTTATGCATGGGATTCCACTGTCCCCTCACTGAGGAATTTCCTCTCCTATTGAGTTAGTAGCAGAGTTAAAGGAACTGTGATTTCTAGGCCTTTGCTCTCCATGTGTTTGCAGTTGGCTGTCAATCAAGATTTTGTCTTTCGTGAGTTTTCAGTGTTCAATTAGAATTTTGGAAATAACAATTAATATGTTGCAACACTCTCCCTAGAAACTTGATGTGTTTGTGCTTTTCCGTTTCCAATTTACAAAAAATGTAAATGCACTCTTGTTTTTAAATAGTCCTTTTTCACTAGATATTTGTTTACTTCTTTATAGTCAAAATATTTTTTTCCCAATGAATGAATAGGTTTGCATGTTTTAAAAGATACCTTACTTTTTAAATTTCTTATTCTAACAGGTATATTCGTTGTACAGAATTTAGAAAATAAGGATAAACACAATTATAACTTAAAAATGGCCTCTAATCTCACCTGGAGATACAGTTGTAAGGTTTGAAATTGAGAATTACAAGTCCTCTCAAACTGTTCTTCTATTTCAAGTACGGTTTGGTTACTGAGATCCTCGAATTCCCATATGAATTGTAGCAGCAGATAGTCAGTTTCTGCAGAGGAACCCACTGGGATTGTGATCGAGTCCACGTTGAATATATGGATCGCTCTGGGGAGCACTGCCATCCCAAGAATGCTGTCATTTGATTCAGGAATGTGCGTGGTGTGTCTGTCCAGGTATTTAGGTATTCTTTAATTTTTTTCAGCATTGCATAGAGTTTACATTGGATTATTTTACTATATATTTTGCCTTTATACTGAGGACAAGTGTGCAAGGTACCGGGATCAGAAGTGTATTGGAGCTCCGCAGCTTGCTGCCACCATGGACGCTGTGCTCTTGCTTCGCCCACTGTACAATGTTGCACAAAATAGGACCTAAGTAACTCTCTCTTGAAAGAATGATTATATGATTGCTGGATGATGCTTGAGAGTCCTTGTGATGATGTCTTTTTCCCAGAATTTCCCCTCTTCTTTACTATGCCCTTTCCCTTCCTTTCCTCCAGCCTGTGTTTCAGCCTGCCTGTGGCATTGATTTTCCTTGTCTGTGGACTCTTCCTTTCACTAGTTCGTGATAATGTTACATGTGAGATGTGGAAACTTGCTAGATGTCAAGAAAGAGGAAATCCATTGCATTCTAGTTTTTTTAGAGTGTGCTATTGTATTATCGATTGAAATGAAATCAGGCTGACCCATTGAGCCATCCCCTGAGCTCTTTTTGCCTTCCTACAGGTGATACTGCTCTCGTTGCTGCATGTGCCCTTCCCCCAGACTTGGTTTTGGGGTTGAGTAAGTCACCGTCACTGGAGCCCTCTCTTTAAATGATGAAGAGAACATTTGCTCTTTCTCCCTGTTTGGGGACTTGGATGAGATGAGGCAACAGATAAAGAATGGAGCCCCACCTCATTCTGACCCCCGCTCTTTCCGTTCCTTTCTCCAGGGGAAGAGTACAATTCAAAAATATAAAGATTGTGAACTAATGAGATAGACAAGACAACCGATCATTTATTAAATACCCTTTCATGCCAGAAACAAATGTATTATACACACAAAAAGCACATAAAATACGGTAGTACTGTGGTTACAAACGTGGGTCCGAGTTCGAGTCCTGGTCTGGAGTGACAAGTCCTGTGAGATGGAGAATTGGTAGGTCGGCTTAGCCTCTCTTGGACTTGTTTTCTGTCCTGCAGAGATGGGGCTCGCTAGGCGTCCCTCCCCCGTAGAGGTGCTGAGGGGTGTAAAAGACACGTGTAGGCAGACCGAGCACAGCTGCTCTTTCCTCGTAAGTGCAGGATAGCATCGCTTTTGCGGTGATGGCTTTATGACTGCACCGTGTAGACTCTCAGTGCTCCAAAGGGATGCCTTGCAGATTGGAGATGGGATTCTCACTTCTGTATATACCCAAGGATTGTGTTATTGGGCCTTGCTAATTTGACTCTATTCTTTAGAAAGTACATAATGTAGATATATTTTTCAAACATGCATGATTTTTTCTTTTATTATTTATAGTTCTACCCTCTCATCTCTTGGTGTGACTTTTCATGGAATCCAGGAAACAGTCCTAAGCAACCTGCCTCTTCACACTTCTCCGTGGCGGTTTCCTTCCCTGACTAGAAGAGGGTTTTGCATAGGTAATTTTGATTGCTCCCCTTCTCTTGGAGACTCTCTGTTTTTCTGCCCATCTCTCACCTGTCCATCTGTCCATTTCTCTACCCACTCATTCTTCTGACTTGTTTCAATAAGCATTTCAGGCAGCTTACAGAAGAACAGGTACCAAATAAACAGGTGAGAAAATGGGGCCAAGTTCATACAGTGAGGCTAGGAGTTGAGCCTGTGTGAGAGTTGCCAGCGTGAGACACACGCCTCTGCCTTGTGACTTATAAGATAGACAACATCAATGTGCCTGAAGCTCCCAGCAGACACAGGGAAACAGGGTTTGTGGGAGATGCTCATTGGCTGTGAAATAAATAAGTGGCTTAGTAGAAGCCCAGCCTTTCCAAGTACTAAGGCTTAGGAGAATATTTTAGTGTCTTCCAAAATCAGATTATTGCATCTTTTCTTTTTCAGAGTTTTATGTATAGTTGGTTTACATTCTATACCTGGAAATTTCTCCAAAACTTCTGCCCACGTGAGTCCCATGACTCGGGAATGGGGTGGTTCTGCTCATTGACGGGTGTTGGCCAGAAACGGAAAATGACAGCCTCAAAGGAGCCTGGGATTTACCAGTTATGTTTTGTCAGTGCTGTAGATTTCAGAAAATGCTTTCACCTTTTCTTTCCATCTGAGGCAGCAGCGCGCTCTCTTACCAGCATCAGGAGCTCAGGGCCACGGGATGGTGGGGGCTGACTGCACTGCCGTCAAGACAGCTGAGCTAGTCACTGCAGGTGTGGTTCTTTTACATACTGCAGTTCATGCTCTTTACTAGAATGTTTCAACAGGGAGTTAATTAACTGAGTTAATTAACATTTTATAAATATGATGCTTTGTTGAAAAGACAGTCATAGGCAGAATATAAGTTGTGATCACTTTAAAAATGGTTTCATTACTGAAATTTCAGTAGGAAAGATCCAGTTTATCTTATTTCCGCCTCTCTTTAAAAGTAACAAAGAAACAAGACAGAAAAAGCAGAGGATGATTTCTGTTCTTCCTCTCGGCTTGCAGGTGCCCTCACCTCCAGTGGCATCCATCCAGACACCAGCACTGACACTGGCCGTGCTCAGAACTGCCTCAGCCCTGAAGACACATCTGACAAATGGAAGGGGGCCGCGCCCTGTTACAGCAGGTGCTCTCACTTTGTGGGTCCTTATGTAACTGCGCGGTGTTATTCAGGATCGCCCTTTCTACACTTTGTGACGCTGCTGCGGTGTCTCCTAGTTATTTGTTTCTGTAAGTACTCGTGTAATTTTCCAATGTGTGGTACTAGACATCTAAAAATGCATTTTTCAGATGAAAAATAGTGTGTATTTAATATAAATGTATTAAAAAAAGGGTCAAATGGATCTATCCTGGTGCCAGTACTCAGAGATAATAATTAACACATTAACATCTATTTTCTGTTCTTTTCATCAGTGTGTATTACCTCTGTCATAAAAACCAGCGAGCAATGTGTGCCTGTATACTGTGTGGAGACCTCCATTTTCCATTCGGCTTATTACACATTTTTCTACAATATTCTATCTCCCCTGGCATGATTTTTAATGACTAGTATAGCATTCTGTCTTGTGGAGTCCTCGTCCATTTTACTTTGGACTTAAATAAACTTTTAAATTCCAAGTATACTTAACTGAAATTCTGAAAAGAGATCTGTTGTGGTACCGAAAGTCCCCTACATCCCTTCCCCTTTTTTCCTGAGAGTAAAAACTGCTGACAATGTGGAGTATATATTTCATGACCTTTATGCCTATGTCATATAAATAAACTCATACATACACGTATATGAGAAATCTATGTCTATGTGTGTGTATATATGCTTTATTGAAAAATAAGGCCATACTATATGTTTTCTGCAGCTCGGTTTATTCACTCAGGTATATATCACAGACGTCCTCTCTCTCCAGACTCACCCGGTCCTTTCAGATAGAGTAGAGGGTTTTCCTGATATGCAGGTTTGGTCTCTTGTGTAAGGACACCTTTCGTGGGGGCGTACTGTGGACAAGGCCTTGGACCACGCCGAAACACCGGAACTTTAGTGCCCACAGCTCACCGTGATTTACCGCATCATTGTCTTGATGGTGGACACTTAAGTTTTCTCCATTTTCCACTGTCAGAAAGGGTGTTTGACTGGCATACTTCTTATACAAACATTCCTGTGATCTTGTATGAGTATTATTTTCGTTAAGGTTTCTGGAAATTTAGTCCTTGGATGTGACAACTACATAAATCACAGGCTCCTTTCAAGTGAATCAAGAAATTCCTTCTCCTGTGGGGCATGAAAAGATGTAGAATAACTTATGTAACCAATTCTCTATCGCTGGATATGATTTCACTTCAGCTTTTCTTCTCACCATTGTAAACAGTGCTGTGTAAATGCTCTGATAAGTACATCTTTTTGAACTGAATTTTTCTAAATGAAACGATTCCAAAATGTGGAGTTCAGCCTGTGTGTACACACGTTTTTCAGAGTTTACATATCCATTGACATGTCATCCTCCAAAAGATCGCTCACAGTTTGTTCTCTCAAAGATGGACACTAGCTAGAATATCTTTTAAAAATATGTGCCAATATGATGAGCAAAAGTACTTTTTCATTGTTTTAATTTGCACTTGATGACCAGTGAGGTATTGAGCATTTTTCACTCATTAGCCATCTGACTTTTAAAAAGTGAATGATCTCTTTTGTCCTTTGCACACATTTAAGTGAGGCAGCTTCTTGTTGCTTTGTGACAGCTCTATGTATATTATGAACATTAACCCCTTGCCTTCATCAACATGTATCAGAGAGCTTTTCCTTGTCATATTTTGCCTTTCATTTTGTTCAGTAGGTTCATTTTTGTTGTGGCCCAAAATAATCTTAAGATTGTAAATGTCTTCTTTTTGGGTTTTATTCCTGATATTATTCTTAGAAATACTTTCTTATAATGGTATAAATTTCTTCTGTAGGTTTTTTTAATCTCTAAGATGGAGATGATGATGGTACTTGTTATAGTGAAGAGAAGTTGAATTAATATGAGCAAAGAATTATATTCGCTGTTATTAGTACTTTCTAATATTCACATCACATTCTGTAATTTTTCTTGCGGTCATTATGACTGGAATAGAATTTGTTTTTTCCAGGGGATTCTCTGATTGTCCCAAGACAATTATTGAATTCCTACTTTGCTTTTTAACTTGAAATCCCACCTGTAAAGAATACTTATGTACACTAGAGTCTCTTTTTGAGCTCATGGTTTATTTTTATCAATCTTACTTTCTTACACTAGCACTATATCTTACATATTGTAAACATTTATTTAATATCTGACAGTGCGATTTTTTGATTCTCTTTTCGATCCCAAATTTTCTTGGTTAGTATTATGACTTTATTATTCCTGAAGAATTCTAATATAATTTTTCAAGTTAAAAAAAAAAAGAAGTGCTCTCGTGGGATTTTTTAGTACTTTTGAATTATCTTTAGGAGAACGTACATTTTTACAAAACTGCTTTCCTGCATACAAAATGTTGATGTCTCTACTTTCACACCTCTTACTTTACCCCACAGTACAGTCCTGTACTTCCTCCATGTACAACATGGGCATTGTTTTTGAGTTTATTCCAGATTATTGTTGATGTTTTTGTTAATTATTTAAGTCAGAATTTTTTGCTATTGTATATTTTAACTGTTAAAACTGACACCTAGGAAGGCAGATTCGGTTTGTAAATACTCACTTTGTAACTTCTCATTTAAAATTGTAAGTATTAAGTACTTGTTACAGAATCCTTTCTTTTCTGTTTTTAAAAATTTGTTTCCAAGATTCTCAAAATGGTCATAGCAAAGTAGTATAGGTGGGGACAGAGATGGAGAGAGGTAGTGTGGCTCATGTACAAACTGTGAGCACTTTCATGGCTGTGTTTACGCTGGAAAAGCCGCTGAAGAGTCCAGGATAAAACAGGGGTGGCTTTGTATGCAGTTGAAAGCCAGCTTTCTTGCCTGGTGAAGCCTGGTGGGCGTGACAGGTAGATGATCAAGGTCGAATGGAGGTTATTGGCTGCACAGAGCGCTGTGTCTGAGAACTGGAGAATATCGCCATGGGAAATGCTTGGTGCCAGGAACAAAGCAGAGGAGCTGGGGACCCTGTGTGTTAAGGAATTTCCAGCCCTCGGAGTGGGAAGATCAGACTCTGCATTCAGATCTGAGTTTGAATTCATCTTCTTTAGTTTACTTGTCCTCTGACTTTGGTCAAGCTATATACCCTATTTCACTTCCTGTTTTCTTATCTCTCAAAATAGGAGAATTACAGCCTGCTGCCAGATTGTTTGATCAGGTTAAATAATTAGTGTCTATAAGATGCCACGTACAGTCACAAGCTCAGTGAGAAATGGGCTGTCACCTGTTCTTCTGCAACTCAGTGCTTGACAAGACATGTGGGAAAGCCAGTCCCTAATTTGTGTGTGATGCAAGTAGGAACAAAATTAATGTCTTGCCTTTCCCTAGCAGTATACTTACAGCTTTGCTTCATTTACTTCTTTCCTCCTTTCCTTTCCCCTTTCCCATCCTCCACCAAAAGATCCTGAGACTCTCTCAGAATAGTAGATTCAAATTACTTTAAAGGTTGGCTCATCCTCATGAAATGATAGTAACATAAAAAAAATCTGTGCACATCCCACAATACATTGTATTTGATTTACACACACACGTGTGCACACATACACACACACAATCAGGCTACCTTCCACTTGCAGAGGGATAAGGACCACTTTTTCTGAGTTTTCACTCACTGAGCTTGAGAACAATGTCTCTTACACAGACTTTCACCAGGCTTCGTGCATGGTGTTTTTAATTGAATTTCGGCTTTGTGGCCATAGATATAGTCTCCTAATAGAAGAGAGAAAGTGGAGACATAGACATTCCGCTGAGATATTGGTGTCATCATATTTTAGTTGGAAAGGACTTAAGACAGCATAGAGTCGTAATATTATATGGGTGAGAATCCATGATGTTGTAACTTGGACAAGAACATGGACCTTCTGCCGTCTTGTCCACAAAGGTGAAGAGGCAACTGGGCAGGGGATGGTAGGGATCCTTCTTGCTTGAGTTCCATGTTCTTGCTAGTTTTCATTGCTCAGTTGCCTTTAGTTTATGTCCATGAGGCCTCTCATGGGAAGGTCACTCTGTCCTGATAGATTGAGTTTCTTATCAGCAAAAAGCTCTGGACCCACTCATATTTCCCAGAGTTTTCTGCTGACCTGCTGACACTTTATATAATTGAGACCTAAGAAACTACTGAATATAAAATCCTTATTGTTATTGTTTGCCCTCGAGTTCCATAGGAAGGGGTGCTGTCTCAGGCTGTCTAAAGCCAGATCTGAACAAAGATAGGGTGACAGGCTGTGCTGCTGGTCCTCCACAGTTGAAGGGGATTTCCAACTTAGCTTTATATTCAAGGCAGATGAGTTCAAATCTTGCCTTTACCAGTTATTATCTTTGTGAATTTGGGGAGAAACTGTACTTTTTTGTGTCCAAATTTGTTTATCTGTAAGTAAGTTCAGTATTTATTTTAAGGTTTCTGTTTTAGAATTGAATGAGCTAATACTCTCATTTATACCTAAACTAGTGATCTCATGGTTCTATGCTGGTGCCTTGGTAGTTGATTACTAAGGGACTCCGCAGTGAGATTGGGGGTGGGGGACCCTGGATAATAGAGCTTATATTCCAGGATATGCTTGTAAAAGACTGGATGTGCAGTGGATTTTTAGTAAATATCTACTCCTTTCCTAATCTGCATTGATTGTGTATATATCTTTATACTAATATATGAACAATTTTTATTGCAATTTAAATATCTTTGTAGTATTTACAATATCTAGTTATAAAAATACGTGAAATAAAAAGATTTGAATTTATTTTCTTTTCAATAAGCAAAACAAAATAAAATAGAAAAGAAAAAAGTTTTGAAGGAGTAGAAATAATTTTATTTCTGTGGAATCAATTCCTTGTAATAGGTTTTTTGTTCATGTTGTTAAAAAGCATATAAAATTGATAGGTGGTGAAATACTGGAAATGAGGAAACAGTGGAGACATACTACCTCTAAGGCAGTCAATTTGTTACCAAGTCCAAACTCGTTCTGCTTGCTGCATGACAGGCCGATTAATCGGGAGATGAGATGTTGGAGTAAGGAAAAGAGACTTTATTTGTAAAGCTGGCAGACCCAGAAAATGGCATATTGTTATCCAGTAGAACTCTCTTCCCCAGGGCAGAATTCAGTCTCCTTTTATACTAAAAAGCGGCAGGGATGTGGCTGGTTGTTGCAAACTTCTTGCTGTATGAATTGTTTGTCCTTGAAATCCTTTGTTCCTGCAGCTGTCCATGTGGGTCAAATTATGGTGCCCCTGTAAAACCTCCAAAAAAAAAGAAAGGTTATTCACTATTTTACAACTTGCCATCTATACATAAGTGTAGAAGAGCAAATATCCTTAAAGATCAGAGCCCGGAGAATAGGCCCTCCTGGATATTTCAGGCTAAAGGCAACTTTCTTTTACAAAAGGTGCAGAGATAGCAAGTCTGAGCCTAGAAAACAAGGTACAGGATTAAAGCCAAATGAACACATCTAACATGGAGTGAAATTTGTTCTTTCTATTACAATTTCTTTTTCTCCCTCATAAATAATTTTAGTAAGAAACATGAGCAATTTTTTTATTTTTGCTTCTTAATAAAGGACTACAACTACAATTTAGTGAGCAGGGATGCTGTGCGTGCCTTGGTGTCACAGCAAACTCTTGTTGGTGGTGGTCGACCCTGCAACATGCCTGATGCCCCGTGAGTGTTGGTGAGGGTCCCCCTAACCAGGGGCTCTATTCAGGAACCACCATATGCGCGTTGACCTCTGGCACCTCTTTTTCAGCTGCAGGAAATTTTTTCAGATTCTATGATAGAAAAATCACTCCAGCTAGGGATAATCAGGGAGTAAAGGAAGAGGAAAAGGGCTTGAAGTAGAGTAGAAGAGAAAGACAGAAGCTCAGGGAGCCTGGGGGCTTGGCAGCGCTGCCTCGGGAGAGAGAGGAGCAGAGGTGTGGATGGGACCGGCTACAGAACCAGCTCCTGCAGCTTTCCCTGCACCCAAGCCACACAGCTTTTAATAGGGCCCAGGACTCTCTCCTGGCTGGATGTCACCCTGGGCAGAACCTTGAGAATCGAAGGTAAGGGGTGGGCAGCACTCACCTAGGGGGTCACTGAGGACTTTGGTCAAGTCCACATTGACTTTTCCAGTCATGTGCCTTCACCTGTTCTTTATCTCAGGATCTGAGAAGCAGGAGCAAGGAACTCAGGGAGAGATGCAGGAAGATATCTGACTGTGTTAAGAGACGACAGTCACAGTGACACTGGGAGCGAAGACACTTGCAGCAAAGTAAAATAACTTCACAACCATTGCATCAGAGCTGCATGTGTGAGAGAGCCTAAGCCTGTCTCAGAGTGCAGGGGACAAGCGGAATGGAATGGTAAAATTAACACTGACAATTGAAATTTTGTTAAATAGCCTGCTACTTTTAATTTTATCACTTCACTGTATGCAGGTGTATTTCTATGAGCATTTATAGGTTCACACAACCCCACCAGCCCCTCTTGCCCCCATGGGGGATGGGATTTCTCAAGCACAGTGCCCCTCCTGCTTGCTTGGGCCACGCTGCGGGTCCTCACCTGGGGCCGGACTGCTACAGTACACTGAGTCCCCGAGGCACGGCCTGGGATACATGACAGGAACAACTGTGCTCTTGGCTGAGGGCCTCCATTTCCCCCTGCAGTGTAAGAATGCCGGTGACTCAGTTAGAAGCATGCATCCAAGCCGTCCTTCCGTGTCATCACCATCTAGAAGCGGTGCCTGAATCTTCTGAATTTCTGCAGAATGTGGTTTACAATCACCTTGAACAAGTGAGTGTGTGTCCTCTTTCAAGTGGAGGAGTTACTGCCATTTTCCTGGAACTTACTCACCACTAGTCCATCTGATTTTTCTGTGCTAGGATTCAGTATGGCCTGCTAATAACTCTGCAGTCAGGTCTAGAAACCCTGATGAAGAGGATTATTTATTTTCTTTCTTTATATGATAGTATTTTACTTTCAAATTTCTGAGTTTTCAGTTCTTGGAGGAATGTTTTGGGGGTTGGAGAAACAATTTTGCTCTTACCATCTTTGTGACCTGTTGCTATATGCGTCTCACCTGTCTTCTGTCACTTGTGAGGTGGTTCTATTTTTGACCCTGTCCGGGTTGTTCATATTTTAAAACATAAAATCTGTAAAAGTACAGTCCCTTTTACTCTGAAGACATTCCACAAATACTCCTTTAATCTGGGTATGGTTTTAAGAAGACACAATAATTGGAATATATACTTGCAGGTTGCCAGTGCAAAATCCCCAAATTAATAGTCGAGCTCAACATCTAAAATCTTTCTAATCTACCATGGATTTGTATGGATAAGTGAAGTAGTTTGCTAAGAACTCAATCCTCCCAAGCTGATGCTCTGCCAGATGGTGGAGCCGAGGGACGAGGGTGTGTCCTGCCCTTACTGAGCTGACAGTTTCATGGCAAGGACCTTCACCAGGTGAAGAAATTGAAGTTTCTTCTAAGAACAGTGGGTCTGAAATGAGTCCAAAAGCGTGGGAGAGACACAATCACATTTGTCTCAAGTAGGGGAGAGTGGCTGTGGGGCCACCTGGGAGACTCATGAGTCCAGGTGGGCAGTGTTGTTGGCTTCCAATTGAGCGGTGGGACGGTCAGTGGGTAAAAGCGAACAGATTGAAGGCATGTTTAGATGGTAAAGAGGAAAGGATCAATGCTGTCTGTGAAGGTAGGATGGAGTAAGGCCCAGGTTTCTGGGTGGATTAATGAGTTAAATAATGGTCCTGCTGTGTTCTGAGGAGGGAAAGCAGCAGAGGGAGTTCTGGGGGAAAACTGATGAGTTCAGCTGTGGGTAAAGTGAAAGGCTGTTAGATGTGTGGTCTGGGAGCTCTGGTGAGAGCCAGTAGTGAGTAGGGGGCGGAGAGAGAGACTTTCAAATCATTTTGTCTTGTGAAAATACATACAAGAATGAGTAATGACACAACCCCTGTATATTCTGGATTTAAAACCCAGTAACATTTTGCTATATTGACTGCAGGGGTTCTTAATTTTTTAATAGAAATAAAATAAATAGAAACAAAATAGTGGAGTTAATGAATATCTTAGAGTTGATGTGTGTCCTTGTATGTATTTTCATACCTCATCTGTTTATAAACATAATCTACAAAAAGTTAACTTGCTTAGCATTAGAGTTAAACAGAGGGACGTGACACACTCTGTTGGTGGTTCAAGGTGATTTCTTGGGCAAATTATGTAGCCTCTCTGTGCCTTAGTTGCATCTTCTGTGACTGCCCCCATGCCCCTCATCACAGCTGATTTCCTAGACTTGAAGTTGGGAGGGAGGCTGCTGAAGGGAGTAAGAGGTGGCAACTGCTAGGGTCACTGAAGAGAGAGACAAAAACAGATTAAAGCCGAGAAACTGAGTGCTAATACCCTCAAAGGAGAAAGAATCCCTTAGTTTTTTGAGCCACTTAGCCTAAGAGAACGAAAATCATGTGGATCCAAAGCTCTTGAGCATATGAGTATTGTGGGTGGGAGGGTTTCATCAGAAAAGGGTTGAGAAAAGGCCTTTTGGTTTCCTTTTACGTTTCCAGTAAGGATGAGGCGCAGAAGAAAAACCACCCGTTTCACAGTAGAAGGTGCTGTTTTGTGCGAAACTGTCCGAAGGTTGGAAACCATTCATCAGTGGTGCTGGCAAAAGAAGAGACTTCTGGATTGGGTGGGGCACTTGCTGTGACTTCCAGGTGACCTGCTGGCTGGGGGCTGTGAGGCGGGCAGTAGGTTTGCAGTGTGACCTGGGTATAATCCCTGGCATTGAGGCTGCTGATCTGACTAGCAGAGCTGGGCAGACACCGTCCTAACGGGGCTGCTCGGGATGAGGCCTGGGACACCTGCCATGCTGAGGGCGAGAGGAGAGCTCCCCTGAGGTTGTGTCCCTGTGAAGATTAGAAACGTCCTCCTGCAGGGGAGGAAGAGCCTCTGAGCAGCGGGCCGGATGCACAGGCAAGACCAGCCTGAGCACGGAGATTTCAGGAAGCCGGAATTCATACAGGCCCGAACAGCCTTGTTCCTGAGAAACTGGAGGGAAAAGATGCTGCAAATGCAGGCTAAGTTCAGACACTATTGTGTGTCATGAGTGATAGGAAAAGACTGTTCAGGCAGCCACGAGAGAACCCTGTGGTTGTCCCAGTTGGGCGTCACACAGGAGGGAGGAGCAGAGTTATATACTTTGCCACTTATTAGCTGTGTGACTTTGAGCAATATCACCCCACTTCTCTCTATATATATCTACATCTGTAAAGAGACACAGTGACAAGCTCGTGTCATCAGAATGCTTTGTTTAACTCTGATCCCCTTTGTCCAGTCCTGTCAGTGCTGCCCTGCAAGGTTCTGCAGCGGCTGCTCTTGCCCTGTGATGGGAGGGCATAAAAGGGCATTGTAGCACCCGAGGGCAGAAAGGGGTTGCTTTAAAAGCAGACATGTAGCGTCCTGCAGCTGCAGACCTGCAGGCAGTTTGGTTCATGGTCGTGGAGAGGACTTTGGAGGCCTTAGCGTCGTCTTAAGACTTGTTTTCCCTTGGGGACCTGATTTGCCTTTGCAGATTAATGTTGAAGATTTGGGCTTCTGGCAAAGCTGTTTTCAGAGATGGGTATATACGTAAAATATCATATAAAATAAAATGATTTATTTAACGTGTGCGACTTTGCAGCTGTTGGGAAGAGCTGTGTTGGCCTGGTCTCCACGGGGGACACCAAGGGTCAGCAGAGCGTGCGGGAGGGAAGGCAGCCTGCAGTGCTTCTGCGGGGTGTTCTCCCCAGCAGGGCGCTCTGCTGAGTTGTCTCTTCTCTGAGTTTGGTTGCCAGAGGAGCAGACAGCAAAGTAATGAGTTCTGGAGGGATTGTATAATGACAGGAAGAAATAGGAACCTGGAGATTTTCTGGACTAAAACACGCTTTTGGTTCCTGATTCAGTGTGTTCCATTACAGAATTGATGAGTTGTGTCTATTCTGGAACGTCATTGAAATAAACGTTCAGCCTAAATGTTAAGGGCTTTGATTTATTTGGCTGGAGGACTCGAGCCGGGATGACAGCCTCTCAGATCACTCTGAGGGACTGCTCCCAAGAGGTAGTGGAGGAGCTAGGATAAATAGAATCTTTACAACAAAGATCAGGTAATTGGAACAATAAAATATTGCTTGTTATCTAAAGAAAACCAGATATCTCAAGTTCAAGTATTTAGTGGTTTTCTATGTATGGTGGGAAGCAAACATTTGGGTCATTGAATTCATTCCTTTGGCAAGCACCTGGCTATCTAGGGCCAGTATCCTGTCCTTTCTTGCACTGAGTCTGCTCAGAGGGCACCACTGTGAGTGGCTGAGAGGCCGGGCTGTAGGCATGAACTCGCTGGGGGTTGGCAGCAGCCGCTGATGATTTGGATTCAGCATTCTTTGTTTACTGACATGGTTGCAGTATTTTCATGCACATTGTAGTATTTTCATTCACAGTGTTCCCCCTTGGTCCTAAATTCGACCAATATTTTGAGAGACATTTCATGACCAATTTTGTCCCACGGTGCTAGGATGGCTCATTCCTAGTTCAGGTGAAGAATCTTCTGAGTTGCCATTCAAGGTGTTAGTTTTTTTTATCAGGCCCTGTTGATACTAAAAGTTCTCTGGATCACCTGTCTTACTACTCTATTATGATCCAGGAAGTGTTTACCCATCTTTGCTCATTCCCATACCTAGAATCACACTATTATATTTATTTTATTCAGGGTTATAAATTTTATCTGTTTCTTCAAGATGTTTAGCCATCATCCATCTTGTGGGCCTAGTTACACATTGGGAAATGTAACAGACAACAATTTTATAAAATAGACAGGATATAAGTAATACAGCTAGTAACGTTAATAAAGTCACGAGTAAGAATTTAATAGTCGAGAAGTTGTATTTTTGGGTTAAAATTTTGCTTGTGTTTCTGAGTTTGATCCTATGAGAAAGTTCATATTTATGGTCAGGGTCAGGGCAGGTATTAATTGGCCAGTTGAAATCTCCCACCTTGTAAGATCAACAGTGGCCTAAACAGAACTATAAATTCTTTTTAGAATAACGTTTCTGAGGGCTATCTAGTTAGAGCCTTGGAGTAGGGAAACCCACCAAGGTAACACAGAAGTACTAGACATAGGTAATTTATCATAAACTTAACAATTGGAGTAGTTCATAATCAAAGGTTGGAGAAATTATCAAAGTAATTGGTATACAGTCCTGGTCCGGTGTCTTGGGTCAGCAGTCTAGCTCAGATGTCGTCTTCTTCTCATCCTGGTATGGAAGCTTTTTCTCCATTTGGGCATTGTTTTAAGGTGAGCAGTGCTCTATAGGCCAGTGCACTGCAGGGGCTGTTTCAGATAGGAAATGAATCCGAGACTCCGTTTCCTTCAGCTTTGGTGTGTATGGTCTAGTTAAGAGTATCTGAAAAAGGGTCTTTCCATTCAGGTTGGAGACAGTTCTTTAAGTCATGCCTGTTGCAGTATGTATAATCCCCTGGCTGCAGGTCATGGGGCATTGGAATTTTACCCAAGGATAGATTACTGAGCTTCAGAATCAAACCTAGAGTATTCTTTTCATAATTCAATTAAACTGTACAGCAGTGTGACATAACAGCAAGGAATGATCTGGGAAGTGTCTTAGTAAATATGGACCTCAATTAACAAAACTAGAATTTAATATCGACTAAAATATAATTTTTTTCTCTCTAAAGTTACCCTCAGTTTTCTCAAATATAGCCAAATCAAGATTAATTTCTTTACAAATTAAATCTGATTATTTGATCATATAGGCTTTTTAAATTGACTGTGTTGGAAGTTTTAATACGGAGTCTCAGGGTAGAATGTTAATAAGGTTTTCTAAGGCCAAGAAAGCCACGTCAAGGCTTTTCATGGATTTTTGCCTTACAGATTTAGGTAAATTCTTTTCTCTTTAAAATCCTTAAAATACCTTTATACTCCTATATCTCTTAGGAGATGATCTCCCTAATTTGTCTGATAGAGCCACTGGGGACCTAAGTATTTTTAGTCTTTTGAGGGATCAGATAGAGAGAAAAGATAACTGTTCCAAGTCTGTATACATAGTTATAATTTATCAAATTGCTGTGAACCATAACTAGCTTAAGGAGAAGAGATTCTTTATGTCTGGGAAACAGGTTAAAAGGCAGTAGTATTTCAAACAATATCAAAAATTATAACCATATTCAGCTGGTTAATCAGTCCCATGTAACTAATTCTTTTAATGAGAGTTTTCATTAGAACTTTAAAATGTCTTACCCAGTTTAGTTCAGTGCTGTAGTTTGAAATTTATTAGAAATCAGTAAATCTCCTTGAAGAGAAAGCATTTTGCAAAACCATCAGAAGAAAACAATTAACTGTCTATAAATGACAAAAGTTTTAAAAGCATGGTTAAACACCGTTACACTATAATCAATAAAGAAACCTGTTCACTATACCCATAATTATCACTGGTAACATTTCAGATAAACCAGAATTTTAGGGAGTCCATATAATTTCTACAATACCTATATTAATAATATTTCTCATTCAATATAACCTTAGAAGTTTTATGATTCATTTGACAATTCCATGTTATTTAAAATGCCAAATGAAACTTTATAGTTAAAAATCTCTCTTTGGGATGTTTCAGGGGCCTTCTGTAGCATCCCAAACTTAACTGGAGATTAAAAGAATTTTAATTAATTAAATTAATTTTTATTTAATTAATTAGAATTTTATATTTGGGGAGCTTTGTGAAAGATTTCAGAACACTTGATCAGATAAACATATAGATCACTGTAATGTAGTACTAATTCATTAACAAGAAAATATGTCAAATGTAAAGGCAGAACAGATCAGCTAAGTGGTATAAGAAGTTTTACAATCTGTTACTGAAGGTGGATTAATATTTTAAGAAAATTTTTTCCTCTTAACAGAGAGAAAACCAAATCTAATCTTGTTCCAGCTAACTTCTAAGATTCATTTACGTTGCCCAATTTGATTCTAAACTTAGCCAATTCTGACCACGTACAAAACTTTCCTCAGGGTTCCTTTTCCACAAGCCTTCCACAGCTTTCTATACTTATATTAGTGTGTCCCTTATTTTGTCTTCCATTCAGAGGTAACCAGCTTCAGGAGAAAGTCACTATTTTTCATTAACAAAGTATTATTCCATTCTTACATCTTCCTTTACGCATTTATATTACTTTCCTAGGATACTGAGATCATTCCCTTACTAATAGAGACTATTTCTGTGTGACACCAACCATTTATTAATATTTCTAAACACCTTTAGTTTCACTGTAAGAGGAAGTTAAATGTTAAGTAATTCATATTTCAATCTTATTTTATCTGAAAATGGCATAGATATTTAATAAAATCTTGTCATTTAACTTAATTTAGCACAACTCTAGAATTTAAAGATATCAAACATTTAGAGATTATTTTAAGCATACATTTTAAAAATATATTTTAAATATTTACCCAAAGCTCTCATCTCATTTACATTTAATTTACTTAAAATTTTACCACAGCACATTACTGTTATTTTTTTTTTGACAAATCTGCAACAGATATAACAGGATCTTATTTGACTTTCATTAAACCTAGGTACAGTAAAGGTATTATAGTTAAGATGGATGATTTTAAAGATGTCTACATTTATTAGAACATACTTAAACTAAACAATATCAAATATTACCTTAATATTGAATATTTTCCAATTCACATGACACTGAAAGTCAATTTGTTAAGTTTTTATTTTAAAAATACTTAATTTTTAAGCTCTTATATTTTTACATCAATTAAGCAGAGCTCTTTGACTTCGAAATTTTTTTTTTTAGCAGTAGAAATATCTCACTTCTATAATCTGTATGCAGGCTTATAAACAGACAAAAGCTAGAGATCTCATAGCTTCACTTTAAAACTTACTTATATTTATAATAATAGTTGGAGTAAGCTGAATTTGCTTGCTCAAATCACTAAGGCTTACTATTTATGAAACAGGTAATTAAGATTTCCTCACAAAGTCTGAAGGACCCGTCAGAGTTCTGAGTTCTAAAATGCCAAAAATTTCATGGCCTCAAGTTTTATTTCGTTGAGCTAATTAGGCTCAGTCCTAGGTCACTGTTTGTTGTATTTATATTTCTGATCTGCAAGACAAAGACACTCTCTTCCAGGTCCCCAGATAAATGCTCTGTCACCCAGACCCAATTTTATCTCCTTAATTGGCATTTTTGTATCAGTGAGAAGAGCTGTAAACAAAGAATTCCATGTTTTAAAACTAAGGTTTTCTTTATTTTGTCTTCCAAAGCTTGCATAAGACATTTATTAAGGTCTCTTTTCCTTGAGTTATAAGTTAAACCCAGGGTAAACCTATTTTTTTTTTTTTAGCTACTCAAATTACTTTTTAGATTTACGTTATATTGGACGTCTCAAGTAACTATATTGGTTTCCTTTAATTTGTTCAATTAATATTTTCAGAGGGATAGACATGTGCCCAGCCTTATAATACCAAGAAGGGGAAGCGTTTTTCCACTGAAACATATCTATCCCACAACATAAGCAAAAGGTTTATATAAAGACCATCTAAATATACCAATTTCACAAACTTTTATCTCAATTTTATTAAATCTTATACCTTTAATTTTTATATTTATTAAGTTTAATCAATAATTCTTATTTCTAGAAGGAGTGACAGAAACCTTTTTTTTGTGGGTGTACATTGTATATAATTTTATAGAAGTCTCTAGGATGCCCAAGTTTCAGCCAAAGAGCTTAGGCCCTTCTCGATTTTTAATTTCATTAATTGGTCTGTTGTCCCAATCCTTGATCAAGTATTTCAGTCTACATATAAATATATGTTAAACTGTGGTAAATAAAACGGACTTGTTTGAACTTTAATGTTGGGGGGGAGTAGGTGAACTCTTTGGCCCTTTTTTTTTAACTTTACGTAGTGTAGTATCAAAACCCTGTATGTAAATCCAAAAATGTCCATTTTATTGATCTCATTCAAAATAACCATATAAAAATATTTATCCTTTTGGGATAAGCCACTTATCTGTTTTTTTGACATTTTTACAATCCTTTTTCCAGTTATTCAACCTAATTAACATTAATTATACTAAGTTTTTATTAGCATCTCTAGAAACATTTATCAGAAAGGAAAAACAAAAATGTAGCTTTTCAAACCAGTTATATTTTTATATCTGAGTTCTTAGGTTAACCATTAGATATATTTTTCTGCATTTAAACTTTATTTTAATAGGTACCAATAAAACAGCCGTTTATAATGAGATCTCTTTAAACTTTCACCAATTAAAAAGTTTTTCCAAATTAAAAAATCCATCATATGGCCATCAATTTATATATATATAAATAAATATATATATATATATATATATATAGTGATTTTAAACCAATAAGATGAAGAGGCCCTTCCACATGAGAGTCAGGGTGTTGCCTAAATAAAATTCAAAGGTTTACTCTCCAAAAGCTTAAAGCCTTCGTGGTCCAGGCTGATGCAACAAAGTTTAAGATGGCAAAATATCTGAAAATTGGTACAATCAAAGAATTGCTTAGAATCCCAATTTATTTGCGTGGCCACCGTATGTACACAATACTTGAACTTTTGTATGGCAGAGTCCAAGGTTTCCTTTAAAAACTAAACTAAACATATATATACTTACATGCACACACTTAAAACATCCAGAGAAAGATAAAACGTTTACATTTCAAGGACACAGGAAGAGAAATCCAAGTTCCCACTAAAGGGGATTTTGTTTTTATAAGTTCAGAATGCCAAAAAATGTTTTTATCAGGCCTGGTTATTTCCAGAGTGAGTTTTTTTTTTCTTATTCCCGATTAATGTTGTAAGTTTTGTATGTACATAAATCTGGCTGGGGTTTTACTTGGAGACTGGCAATCTGTCATTTCTTTTTCTTTTCTTTTCTGTTCTTTATTTTTTTTTTGAAAGTTCTATTCCCCATTGTAAGGTCGGGTTCTCAGAATAAATTTGCTAGTAAGATTTCCCACAGGGACAACTCTGTGGCATGAAGTCTTTGTGTCTACCACTCCTGGAAGATTCCCTGTCACCTGAGAATGCTGTTACCAGCCAGGAGGATGGTCCAAAATTTGGAGTTGAAAGTTTCCTCATAAGAGTTTTACTTTTATCCTGAAAAATTCAATGGAGGTAACCAAATTGAGGAAAACATTAGACCAGCCTCTTACCTAACCACTCAGTCCTGAACCCAGTGTCTTTCAACTTGGACCCACTCGGGATGTCTCCACTGGGTGGGTAATTCACCTCAGTTTCTTTCAACTGGAGGGCCACGTACCTGGATACACCGCCAGATAAAACTTAGGATCATCAACCAATATGTGAGATCTGAGAACCAGGAGAGACTCAGCCAAATTCATCTGGACCCCCCGAGGAGGCGGATGAGCACAAAGGGCCACTGCTGGTACCAAGGCTCTGGTCACTTGGAGAGTTCAGGTGGAGAGAAATCTGCTGTGGTGCTTCATGGTGTCCAAAACTGTTGACTGAAATAAACGTGCAGCCTAAAAGTTAAGAGTTATGTTTCATTTGGCGGGAGGACTCGAGCCAGGATGACCGTCTCTCAGAACTCTCTGAGGGACTGCTTCCAAGAGGTTGAGGAAGAGCTAGGATATATAGGAGCTTTACAACAAAGACCAGGTTGTTGGAACAATAAAAGATTACTTGTTATCTAAAGAAAGCCAGGTATCTCAAGTTCAAGAATTTAGTGATTTTGTATGAATGGGAGGAAGCAAATATTAGGACTCACTGAATTCATTTTTTAGACAAGCACCTAGCTATCTCGGGCCAGTAGCCCGTCCTTTCTTATTCTGAGTCTGCTCAGAGGGCACCATTGTGAGTTGCTGCAGTGGCTGGGCTGCAGGCCTGTCCTCGCCGGGGAGTGGCGGAAGCCTTTAATGACTTGGTATCAGTATTCTTTGTTTACTGACATGGTTGCAGTATTCTCATTCACATTGTAGTATTTTCGTTCACAGACCGAATATGGATCATCTGCAAACTTGGAAAGCAACCGAGATGGAATTACTGCAGATACCTTCTGCTTTAATAAGCCGTGTGCAAACATAAACACGGAGGAAGCATACACTTGGATTTGGAGGTGTAGGAAAGGGATCCTGCACATTGCAGGAGAACGCAATGCAGAATTCCTTAAGTCCAACTTTCTTTACTGTAGTGGTTTCTGAGAACAGTTTATGGTAATTAAACAACATTGACAAACGGTGGCACACATTGCTTTTAAGGGATGGCCGGCTGCAAACTTTTATATTGGACAGGTGGAATTCATAGGCAAGTGGTCAGGTGGATGGGAGAGAGATGGAGCCAAGGCCTGGGCCCAGATTCCGGTTTAAATTGCCATTTCTTCACCATAGGGCCTTGGAATAGAATGCATACTCTCAACCTGTTGGTGAATCTGTGAAATGGGCATGATAATATTCATTTCTTCCTGGGATTGTTGTAAGATCTAAAGAGTATTATAGCACACATGAAGCATTTAACACCCTGGCACTTAGCAGTGTTCACTGTGTGGGGCCGCCCCGCTTAGCGTGCGTCAGAGCCGTAAAGGCAGCATTTGTCTGTTGAGGATGCACTTGTAGCCCCTTGGCTAGGTTGTGAATTTGTTGATTTCCTTTAATACTTGTAACTCTGTGTGACATGGGCAGTTATTTTCATGGACAGATGAGGAATCTCAGGGTAAAGAAGACTGTGTAATTTGCCCAAGGTCAGACCATAATTTTGGGTGCAGGGGCCTCAGTTCAGCATGGGCCCCTGGGCCTTCTGCTCTCTCCGTTCAGCACCAGAGCCAGATATGGAGTTGGCTGTTTCCCTGCCCAGAATATCCGGCAGGACCCAAGACACACCTGGCCCTGTGCTGCTTGAGCAAAAACTCCGGAGGAGAGGGAGTTACAAAAGGGATAAACATAAAAACAGACGACAGCAAACTGTGATCAGCTCTGAGAAGGAAAGGAACACGTCTCGCCGTGCAGAGCTGGGAGCTTTCCCGTCTGGGCTGCTCTGGGGGTGTTCATCTCAGCTAAACAAGTTCTGCTGTTGCAGCAAGGCAGGAAGGCAGGGCGCATGTGGGCAGGTAGACAGGGCCTCATTGATCGTACTCATTCCCCATTAAGCGGCAGCTTTCACGGGCACTTACCTAGTAAACATTGGCCATAATCTTCACGCAATTTGCTTGGTAATTTTATTGACCCCAGCTTTGAGATGAGGTCATTGAAGCTGGGGAGTTTGTTGCATGCCCGTGATTACCTTGCAAATACCCCCACTGGTCTTTCAACCTAGACTGGTGTGGCTGTCATGCCCCATCCCTGTGAATGGCATCGTGTAGCTTCTCCCAAGTGGCCCAAGTGACTGACATTGATATGCTTAATTCGTAGGAAATGGTATGTGGCAATAAGAGAAAAAGATAGTAAGAAATTGTTTGGAAAACAAGAAAAAAACCTATTCTTCCCCAGCTGGGGGAGCGTAACCTGTATCACCCACCCTAATCACTGCCTGTCACCTCCTCCCTGAGGATTCTGTGTTCAGAAGCCACTCTGAGCCTTGGGAGAACATTTTTCCTCATGACACTTTTGACTAGGACCCGCGACATCTCTGTCCCTGGTTAACACTCTCTTCAAAGCCGTTTAAATTTTTTGCAGGTTCCTCCACTCTGATGTAAGAATACCCTGTATAACTTCTTGATGCAGCTCCTTAATGAAGATCTTGTGATGGATACCTAGCCAAAACTGGGATGTATGCACATAGTGACTGCAACTTCAGCACATTGTGAGTTCATAATCAGAGGGGTGGGTGACTCAGGAAAGGCTTTTTTAAGGTAACAAGGGGAAAGTGAAAGGACGCTTGCTGTGTGAGAAAGAAACATCTCGGTCACAGCCAGCAAGACACCTGTGTTCATGATGGGGTGTGGCGAGTGCAGAGTTCTCACAAAGAAAGAAGTGATGTGATGGGAGGGAGGACAGTTGGGTAATTTATTGGGGAGGAAAAAAGTGGGCTGAACATTTCCTGGTTGAACAAGAGGATTGTGACATGACGTGCTTGTATTTTGGAGAGAAGGGTTTTGTGGGGACAGGCCTAGGAGTACGCTGTATGGCTGGGGAGTCAGCACAACAGAGAAACACAGAGAACCGGGCAGACCCCAAGGCCCAAGCTGGGGGAGAGGCTGCCCGCAAATTGGAACCCTGGAAGCTGGTTCTGTCCCTTAGCTGGGGCCTCAGACGTCACTTCACAGCCCAGTCCTGTTGATACAAGAATAAAACACGTTGGGCATGAGAAGGGCTGTGTCCCAGGCTTTCGTTGAGCCCCTGGGATGTGCCCCACCAGATTTTGTTCTTTGACTTCATGCAGTAAAGAATTCAAGAGCAAGCCAGTGTTGAGTAAAGGTATATATATTCAGACAGATACATTGAAATGCAAGAGAAACGTCACGAGGTGTGGGGGTTTCATGCACAGATTAGAAGTAGGTACACACCCCACAGACAGAAGGTCTGTCTTCTCCAAAGAGGGACAGAGAGTGGTGACCGCGAGGTGGCGCTGTGTTGCTTGTTTTCTTGGGCTTGGTGGTTTCATATGCTAATAAGTAGAAGGACCAGCCTTAGGGCAAGGGGCTAGGATTCCCAGGGAGTTGGCCATTTCCCACCCTTTGACCTTTTGTGGCTATCATTGGGACTGCCATGGTGCCTGGGGCATGTTATTCACCAGGTTACTATTACAATGGATGTTTACTGAATCTCAAGATCTGCTAGAAGTTAAATCTCTTCATCCTGAGCCTCAAGGCCTATTGGGGGTTGAATCCTTCACCATTTTGATGTCAATTGCTGCGGCCTTCCTTGAATGGCTGTGCTCTTCCCCCTTCCATCCTGTATCACTGTGATGACACAAAGACAGCAAAGGCCGGGCCCTAACCGTGCTCCTGCATTTAACGGCAGGAGGTGTGGTGTGGGCTTATGATGACTCTGAGTGGTGAGAAGGATGTTTCAGATTTTCCCACGTGAGACATGGCGACTTACCAGCAGCCTCCCCAGATTTATCTCACGGGCATTATCGCTTGTGTTGTTATGGAAACAAAAGGCCAGCCAAGAAATAAGAATCACACAGAGGGTTGGAGTACTGAGATTTATTACGCTGGCGGGCTCAGAGGGGTTTCTTTTCCAAAGCTCTGAGCACCTCCAAGACGTGCACATGAGGTTTTATAGGGTTAATTACAAGTATGGGGCTAATACCCAATAAGGCTCAAACAACAAAAAGCAAGGAATCAGTACACTGAAGCTTATCAATTTGGAACAGATCACGTTACTGACAACTGTTGACCTTGGATTTTCGGGTTAGCTTATTAGCCCAGTAAACTGACACTAAACTTCAGATTTACCAGGTAGCCCAGCAAAACTTAGATCAGGAAACCGACACTTATCACACTTTGATTTGTGACTTAGCTTGTTAGGCCAGCTGTGGTTTTCCTTCAGTGTCACTTATCTTTTGAATTTTTCTTTTTTTCTTTTTTTTAATATTTAATCCAAATTTAATATCAGGGTTCTTTGGGAAAGAAATTTCTCTTTTTCTTTTCTTTGGTGATCTTTTAGGGGGGCAGTTAATTAGATGTATTTACCTGTTAGTGGAAGCCCTGGGGCTTCAACCCAGGACCCCGTGCACGCTAAGCACACGCTCTACCACCCGCCCCATCATCTTTTCTTTTTGGTTTCGCTGCCAAGAATCCTACAGCTGAATTTCTAGTCAGCCTTAACACTTGCCCTGACTTCATGGAATCCATTTTTATGAGTTTACTTCCCCCTGGTTTCATTTAAGTATTGAATCTCCATTTTCTCTTCACTCTCCGTTTTGCCTTTTGTTGTTATGGTTGTTAAGCTGTGTTTAACAGAATTGTTTAAATTCTCTTTTAGCAAGAGGCTGAATGTAAATAAATATGTAAGCAAACAGCACAATTAAATGCTTTTATACATTCTGAGCTGTTTAGTAGTAACTTAAAAACCGAATTGAATATTAAAGTGATAGCATTTTAAAAATATTTTTTAATTTTTCATAAAAATATAGCTGATTTAAAATATGATATTAGTTTCAGGTGTACAATAGATGCTCCATTTATAGTTACTGTAAAACATTGTCTGTATTCCCTGTGTTGTAAGATACATCCCTCTAGCGTGTTTACATTACATGTTGCAGTTTGTATAAGAAAGTTGGGTAACGCAGAGTCTGGAACGTGGCTGTGTATGACTCAGGTTCACGCTCACCCTGCCTGTCAGAGCTCAGGCCTTCACTCCTTTCTGCAGGGGAGCGAGTGGAGGCAGCTCTCATCAGCGCTGTCACCACCCTCTGAGTGGCAGTGACAGCAGTGACTGTGTGTGGACGTGCAAATTGTTTTTCCAAGAGCTTTATATGCGTTTCTGCATTTAATAATTAAAGCCCTCCTGTGAGGAAGCGTTTTAAGTTTTTAATGCATAATACATTTTATTTTGATATTGATAGATTTCAAACCTCTGGAAAATTTACAGGAGTAGTACAATAAACGCTTAGATACAGTTCACTTTAAAGGGCACTATTTGGCTTTCTGTGTCTGGCTTATTTTAGCATAAAGTTTCAAGGTTCATCCATAATTGTAGCCTGAATCAGTACTTTATTCTTTTTGCTTGATAATATCCTTTTCCTTTGTTTTCGTTTTTGGTCTATTTAAAAATATTTTCATTGAAGTCTTGTTAGTTTATAATTTTGTGTTAGTTTCTTGTGTACAGCACAACACTTCAGCTAAATAGGAACCTACCTGTATTCATTTTCATCCTCTTTTTAAACATAAGTTACTATAAGATATTAAATATATTCTCCTGTGCTATACAGTATAAACTTGCTGTTTATTCTTTACATACTCAGTATCTGCAAATCTTGAACTCCCAGTTTATTCCTTCCCACACCCTCTCCCCACTGGTAACCATAGTTTGGTTTCTATGTCTCTGTGTCTGTTTCTGTTCTGTAGATAAGTTTATTTTTTTGTTTCTTTCTATTTTTTTTTTTTTAGAGTCCACATGTGAGCAATCTCATATGGTATTTTCCTTTCTCTTTCTGGCTTACTTCACTTAGAATGACATTCTCCAGGTCCATTGATGTTGCTGCCAATGTCATTATTTTATTATTATTTTATGGCTGAATAGTAGTCTATTGGACAAATATGCTACAACCTCTTTATCCAGTCATCTCTCAGTGGACATTTCGGTTGCTTCCATGTCTTGATATTGTAAATAGTGCTGCTGTGTACATTGGGGTGTAGGTGTCTTTTTCAATTAGGGTTCCTTCTGGATATATGCCCAGGAGTGGGATTGCTGGGTCATCTGGGAGGTCAATTTTATGTCTTTAGAGGAACATCTATACACTTTTCCACAATGGCTCCACCAAACTGTATCCCCACCACAGTGCAGGTGTGTTCCCAATTCTCCGCAGACTTTCCAGTATTTATTGTCAGTGAACTTCTGAATGATGGCTATTCTGACTGGTGAGAGGTGATAATTGATTGCAGTTTTGATTTGCATTTCTCTGATAATGATAATGAATATTTTTTTATGTGGCTACTGGCCATTTGTACGTCTTCATTGGAGAAATGTTTCTTTAGGACTTCTGCCAATTTTTGAATTGAATTGTTTGTTTTTCTTTCTTATTAAGTGTAAAAGCTGTTTACATATTCTGGGAATTAAGCCCCTAGCAGTTTCATTTATTGTAAATATTTTCTCCCATTCCATAGGTTGGTTGTCTTTTTGTTTTGCTTACTGTTTCCATAGCTGTGCAAAAGCTTGTAAGTTTAATTAGATCCCTCTTGTATATTTTTGGTTGTTTTTCTATTGCTTGAGTAGACTGCTCTAGGAAAACATTGCTGAGATGTATGTCAGATGTTTTGCCTATGGTTGCTTCTAAGAGGTTTATAGTGTCTTGTCTACATGTTTAAGTCTTTAACACATTTTGTATTCATTTTTGTATATTCTGTGAGGGAGTAGTCTAACTTCAATGATTTACATGCAGCTGTTAAGTTTTCCCTACACCATTTGCTGAAGAGGCTGTCTTTACTCCATTGTATGTTCTCACCTCCTTTGTCAAAGTTTCAATGACCAAAAGTTTGTGGGCCTATTCTTGGTAAATGTGTTTATCCGTTCATTGATGGATGGATATTGTTAGTAACTTTTGGCTACTCTGAATGATACTGCTATGAATATTGATGTGAAATTTTTTATGAGAATATGTTTTCATTCTGTTGGCTGTACATTTGCCCCGCCATATCTGTAGTTTCCACTACATGAATCCAGATGGTTGATTGTAAAGGGACTCGAACATCCTTGGATTATGGTATCCAGGGTGTGGGGTTCCTGAAACCAACCCCCCAAGGATATTGAGAGATGACTCTATATGTAGGAGTGGAATTGCTGAGACATATAACTCTAAGCTTTTGAGGAAATACCAGACTTCTCCAAAGAAGCTGCAACATTGTTCCTTTCCCCTGGCCGCATATGAGGTTTCTCTGCCTCCTGAACGACATTTGTTATTGTCCATGTTTTGGTTATAACCATCCTAGTGGGTGTAAAATGAGATCTCATTTTGTTTTTGACTTCCCTAGTGATGCTGAGCATCTTTTCATATGATTATTGGCCATTTGTATATCTATTTAAATTCGTGGTAAATTTAAAAATTGGGTGTATTTTTTTGTATTGTTCAGTTGTAAGCATTCGTTATATATCCTGGATACTACTCTCTTATTAGATACATGCTTTGCAAAATTTTTCTTCTATTCTGCACATTGTCCTTTAACTATATTTTTTTAAACATTAAAACAATTTCTTTACAAGGGAGGTAGTTTGATGTAAAGATTTATTTTATTTTTTTGCAAAGCACGCACTCTCTGACTTGAGATACCCTTTTCCCCTGTCATTTCACTTTCTTGATGATGTCCTTTGTAAGAAAAAGGTTTTAGTTTTGATGAAGTCCAGTTTATCTGCTTTTTCCTTCTATCACTTGTGCTCTTGGTTTTGTATCTAGGAAACCAAAGCCTATCCTAGGCCCACAAAGATTTATACTGTGTCTTCTTTTAGAAAGTTTATAGGTTTAATTTTTACATTTCTGTCTGTGATCTATTTTCAATTAATTTTATTTGTTATATAAAATATGGGTGTTCAGATTCCAGATTGATTCTTTTGCCTGCAGATACCCAGCTGTCCCTGAACCATTAGTTGAATAGACTATTCTTTCAATGGAGTGTTTTTGGCCCCCTAGTGGAAAAGTGTCTGTAAATGTAAGTTTTTCCCCGTGGGTTTTTATTGTGTCTCTTAGACTTATTTATCCAAACTTATGCCAGTATCATACTGACTTAGTACTATAGCATTTTAGTACACTTTAAAGTGAGTCCTCCAACTTTACTCTTCTTTTTCAAGGTTGTTTTTGCTGTCCTGGGCCCCTTGCAGGTCCATGTGAATTTTGGGATCAGTTTTTCAATTTTGCATAGAAGTCAGCTGGAATTTTGATAGGGATTCCACTGAATATATAGTTCACTTTGAGGATTCTTAACATTTTTAATAATATTGTCAATCATTCCATGAAAATGGGATGTCTTCCATATATGTAGATCTTTTAAAATTTATTCTGGTGATACTTCAAAAAGTTCAATGTACAAATCTTGTAAATTTTTGTTAAATGTATCTCTCACTTTATTTTTAATGCTGTTGTAAATGGAAAGGCTGAATTTCTTATGGGTGGGACTATGTATCAATCTTCTTATTTGTAGAATTCCTTCACAACAAATACCCTTGGTATATATTTGCTACATAAATCTATCCACAACTATTCCCCGCCCCGTGTTATAAGAAACCAAGACCCAAGGTAAGCTACTTGAAAACACCTATGTGGAAGTGAGAAATGAGACCCTTGGGTGGGTCTTTGTGCAGATGATACTGAGAGCTTATTCTGAATGGCTTCTTCTTAATTACTTTTAAACAACCCTTTCAGTGTATTTAGTCAGATACATTAAGATTATGCCCTTTTGATGTGCGGAGTAGCTAAGACTATAATTTTCAAATAAATTCTAGTGAGAGTGTTGTACTTGAAACCTAATTTGCATCAATCTTTGAAGATTTATGTTTCAGGAGCTTTGACTAAAGAACAACTGTCTTTATTCTATAATGAGAACTAAATGCTCAAGCAACATGTAAGAGTTTGAGCAAACTGCCCCCGCCCCGTAGTGCTGGGTGGCTGCAGCTGTAACTGGAGTCAGCACTTACCTCTCCCAGTATGCTTGTGCTGATCTGCTCAAAGTGGTTCGTCCAACAGTTTGTCAGTAGTCTGTTGGACAAAGTCATAAAACATTGATTGAAGGTTGCTAGAATGCAATATATTCTTATTAATATTAAGTAAGCACATATTGAATGCTTACTGTATGATGGAATTGTCCCTCAGCCTCACATGAATATTATTTCTCTTGAAACCTCACATATTTCCTTGTTATTCTCACTTTACAGATAAGGAGACTGAGAATTAGGTCTTCTCTCTTTGGGGGGAGCTCATTATTAATGATGGGCAGTTGTAAGGAAAAAGATATTGATTCATCATGAGAAAACATTTTTGTGAGAGTCAGCAATGAAGAAGATGAACACTGAAGAAGGTGATCATTGTTCGAGTGAGACAAGCCCTGGGTTGTGCGGAGTCAGCATCCCTGTCCTAGACACGGCACGTGTAGAGCTGCGTGGTGGGTGAGGCGGCGCGGCCGTGCAGGGAAAGCGGATGCTGGGGCCTTAGGCTGTGCTCAGGCCTGGTTGGGCTTTCTCCTAAGGGGAGTGAACCATCATTGACAGATTTTAAGTAGGAGAGTGGGGTGCTCTCATAGTTCATATTTGTCTTCTAGAATGTTTGGAAACATTTAGAAGGCTTGGCAGGAGATGATGTGATGAGTCAGAGTAGGGTGGCTGCGAGGTGTAGCAGTGTCCAATTTTCAAGTGGTTTTCAGGCCCAGGCTTGTGGCTTAGTAGCCGTGTCAGTTTGAAACACGCACGCAAGGAAGTGAAACAATTTATCTAATCAATTGAAGCAGTGATGTACCCAATTCCCAGGACTATTGTGGAGATCCAGTGAGATACACTGTGCAGTGTGCAGCGTGGTCTCCAGCAGAGGGTCAGTGCTGAGTGAGTGCCAGTGAGTATCTGGTAGGTCAGTTGAGGGTAGTGGGACTCGGTGTCTGAGGATATCTGGTCCCTGAAGGAGGGGTCCATTCACATCTGTGAGTGATGGGCCTGAGTTGGGAGACGCAGGGAGACCTTACCCTCCGACCAGGGGCCCTGGTAAGGACGGCTATGGGAGGAACACCGTGAAGTCAGCTCTTTGCATGTGGAGTTGGAGCTGCCTTTGAGACAACTAACTGCAGTGTCACGAGCTTAAAGAGGAGATCTGGGCCCAGGTTGTGCATTTTCCTAAAATCTCAACTCCTAAGGACGCCGAAGTATTGATCACTGAACGTGAAGTCATACTTTAAAGGACAAACGAATAGTAGTATTATCTCTGTCATCAAAGCTCACGTCTATTTATTCATCACTCACTTTGCTAATTGGGTACTTACAGAGCTCACTTCACCGTCCTCCCGTGGGCTCAGGCTCCACAGAAAAGAGCTGGTGAGACTCCCTCTTTTCTAGAATAAGACACATTTAGCTTGTAGACTTCTGTACCTCGCCAGACTTAGGAAATTAGTTTGTTGGTTTAATTGTATTTTCTGTTGGCCATGTCCTGACAGGAGAGAAATTTTACCTCATGGTCATGTTTCAATTAGCTGTTACTGAGAATTGCTGATCTGATACATAGTGTATGTATTACATTAACTTTGTAGAGTAGTTATCATTTTTCTGTCTTTGCCCTTTAATTTTGTTTGCCCCTTCAGTGTTCTATTCTTTTTGGGGCCTTATTTTTTTTTAATTAAAAAATGTCTGTTAGCAGTTAAGAAAAAAAAAGCACAGAAAAAATGCACATGAGAACTAAATTTAGAAAATGTCTAGTGTGTTTTCTGTCTCGGCAATGGAGGGTACTAGAAACTCCTGAAAACCTTCATTACACAAGTTCCTTAAAATGCTGATTGAGAAATAAAACCTTCCTTCCTCATCTTTCAAGCTGCACAACTCATTGTCAAGAAAGTGAGGGAAAATTCTCAGAAGCCAAGACAAACGAGAAAGCAGGGTTTCTGAGAGATACGTGAGCGTTAGAAGCCGTGGTGTGCTGGTTGGCTCCTGAACTGATTTTCAGTTGCCTTGACAGGAGGGAGGGATGTGAGCCCCAGACCTCTCACACTAGGAGTTGGATGGGTGATCATATAATGGGCCAAGCCCATCCTGAGAATCTTGCTTTACTAAAGGGTGAAATAGGAAAAAAAAAATTCCTCAAAACAAGAAAGTAAGAAAAGTCAATTTTGTTGGAAGAGGGGAAAAATAACAAATCCAAAGTAAGGATATAGTTTAAAGCTGTTCTGGCATGAGAGTGACCACAAACTCCTGGCAGAAAAGCACAGCTACTCCTTGATTGATAAGTTGTATTTTGAATGAATCAGTGAACAGCTATTCCGAAAAAGGCCTCCAGAGTCTTGTGGATCAAGATACTGGACAGCAAACACCTCTCTTCCAAGGTCTCATTCAAATAACCAGAAAGGTTTTAAAGGAAACTAACAATAATCTGAGTTGTATTTATTGACATTACTATATGCTAAGAATTCAGAGGTGACTATGGAGTTGTCTCCTATTTTATGGACCTTATTTTCTCTTTGGGGAGAAAAATGACATAGTTGGGTATCTTGGTGGAGGGAGGTGTTAGTCTGTTGCAATTAGCCAGGAGAGGAGATTAAGAAAACAGTGAAAGATCGGTGAACTTTTTAGCTGAGGACAGTCTTGTTCACTTGGCTTTTAATTGCAGGCTCAATGAGCTGTCACTGGAGGGAATAGATCTTACGGAGGATGGACTTAGCTCAGGCCTCTTTTGAATGGACAAGTGAACCTGGAAAAAGACAGTCAAATCTGTGCAGACATTAAAGTTCACTTGAACGTGCTGCATCCCTGAGCCAAAGATAGGACAAATATGCAGCAATTCTTGAGGACAGAAGAGTGGTTTTTAAGGTTCTCCAAGAATGAATCCCATGGAACCGAGATGGCCAGTTGTCAAACTGAGACTTTGTTCTTTGGACGGTGTACCCAGCAAGGGTATTGGCCTTTTATATGTTTCCATTTGTCTTTAATACATGTCTGTTGATGAGGACATGGGCACAAATGTTTGACACCTTGTCGAGGCGATTTTGGATACCTGCCTAGAAGCACGGGCACAGTTGTGGCTGCTTCATACATCTTGCAGCCCATCCCTTTCCCCGGCTCCGTGATCACGGCAGAGTGGTTCCTTGTTGACCTGTCCGTTTCCTCTGTGACATCATAACCCATGAAAAGACCGGAGCATATTAACTTGGCTTTGTTAAAGTCAAAGAAACAGATCAAATGTGGAGTCAGATTTGTTCTTTCCTATTTCAGTAGTACCATGGAGATGGCAGTTTGGGCAGCTTTTTGTAGTGTCCTGGAGGCTTTCTCTCTCAGCTTCTGGGTGCCTCTATTGAAAACCCTTCATTGCTGTCTGGCCTGCTGGTAATGCACACTGCCTGTTTTGCCCTGAAGATGTGTTCTGTTTATAAACTCATCTCTACTCCTTGGAAAACAACTCAAGAAAAACTCAGTTGGTTTTCCACCAGCCATGGGCAGGGGTGAGGTAAACCGTGTTATTATTTCATAAAATAATAGTAATAATAGTAATAGTCATAGTAGTAGTACTTGTAGTAATAGTAATAATAATAATAATAATAATAATAATAATAATAATAATAATAATATTAATAGAAGTCTTAAAACAGGACAGAGCACATTGGAGAGAGTCAAAAAATGCTTTCTGGCTTAAATCAAAAGTGATGACTAATGATTCCATGGCTGCTGTATTTGCTAAGCTAATTACTCCTTTGCTCCATTACACATTTCTTTTATCTGAAAAAGAAATACAAGGAAATGGTTTAAAAAAAACTCAGAGAACAAAAATACACAAGTGAAAGAAGTTTTCCCTCATCCTCTGTTCTTTCAGCCCTCTCTGGAGATGCCTCTGTTTACTATCCTTTGGGTGCTTTTCCAGATATGCTTTGCACATTCCCACCTAT
>NW_027328829.1:0-92452 GCF_048564905.1 Vicugna pacos | reverse complement strand
TTGCTAAGCTAATTACTCCTTTGCTCCATTACACATTTCTTTTATCTGAAAAAGAAATACAAGGAAATGGTTTAAAAAAAACTCAGAGAACAAAAATACACAAGTGAAAGATGTTTACCCTCATCCTCTGTTCTTTCAGCCCTCTCTGGAGATGCCTCTGTTTACTATCCTTTGGGTGCTTTTCCAGATATGCTTTGCACATTCCCACCTATGTATGTAAATTCCTTTAAAATTTTAGTTATTTTTAACTTAAAGGGGTTTAAATCCTCAAGTGGCATCTGGCCGGGTAATATAACAGAACAAATCTGACTCCATATTAGATTTGTTCCTTTGAATTTAACCCTATGCTCTGTCACCTAGGCTTCATCTTGCTTGTAAAACAATGTTGCCTAGAGCCTGAAATAAACAGGAGACCCTATTCTGAAGGCTCTGACCTTTAAGGATATTTAACACTTTTTCATTCATTAAAAGATAGCAAATTGCAGAATAGAAAATAACGTTTCTTTTGTTGGAGGTTTACAGGGATCTGACCCACGCAGATAGCTGCAAGAAGAAAGGATTCTAACAAGAAGGAATTCCTACACTAAGAAGTTTGCACTAACCAAGCACATAGGAAAGGAGCCTGAATTGTGACTTGGGGAGATGGTTTTCCAGGACATTAGTTTGCCATCTAGGTCTACAGAAACTTGCTATTCCATGCCCCAACATCTGGTCTCCCAACTTATTGGCCTGTCCTGCACTGAGGAGAATTAATTTCGACTTGGTAACACTCCTATCTACCTAGAAAGCTGGGCACTGGAGCTGAGTGTTATGGAAACAGGCCAGCCAAGACAAAAGCACCAATCGGAGTGTTGGAGTACTCAGAATTATTATGCCGGTGGGCTCAGAGGGGCTTCGGCTCCGAAGTTTTGAGTACCTCCAAGACGTGCACATGAGGTTTTAAAGGCTTAGTTACAAGTAAGGGGGCATTAGCCAATAAGGCTCAAAGAACAAAAAGCAAGGAATAAGTACACTGGAGCTTATCAATTTGTAACAGATCACATTACTGACACTTGTTGAGCTTGGAATTACGAGTTAGGTTGTTAGGCCAATAAACTGACACTAAACTTCAGATTTACGAGATAGCCCAGCATAATTTAGATCAGTAAACTGACACTTATCACACTTAGATTTGTGACTTAGCTTGTTAGCCCAGCTGGACTTTTCCTTCACATGAGGACAGCTCTCCCACACCCAGGGAACTACTGTGAGCCCTTGATGTTTCCACTAGGGTGGGGTATGGTTTACCCAGGAGGGATGGGGACTATGCACCAACACTCAGGCAGTCTGCTCTGTCTGGGGCTCTGATCTTGTACCATCCCGCTCCCCGCCAGCCCAACACCTGGGACAGTGGAGCTAAGGCAGAGATCCTGCCTGCCTGTTTCCCAGCGTGTAAAAGGGGAATATGTGCTCTTCCCAAGGTAGTTCTGAGCGACAACACCTGCGGGTGCTTGGTTCTCAGAGCAACAGAAAACCCAGCTCCGCGTGGGGGCAACGGGTGTGATCTCCCTAGGGTTTCTGCAGAAGCATCGGACGGAGGGTTGGATCACGGTGGTAAAATTGAGCTGCGGGGCTTGAAGGGTAACAGAAGGGTACAGAGGCAGGTCTGCCGCCTAGGGGTGCCCCAGAGGTAAAGCTTTTTTTCTCCAACTCCTCTAAGACCCTCCCTTCTCCAGATCCCTTCCTTCTCTCTGCTCATCCTGTCCATCTGTATCCCTCCAATTTTCCCGTCCTCTCCACCCGCTCCCATCTTCTCCCTCCCTCGCTGTCCCACCTTCTCTCACAGAACCCAGAGAGGATCGCTGGCCCTCCTGCGCATGCGCAGTCAGTGCCAAGTGGTCCGCTGGTTGGGAGCTCCATATCCGAGCCGGGGATCGGGCCCAAAGGCTTCTCAACTACGTCGCCCGGTAGGCCTTTGGTTCCTGCCTGGGGTCGGGGCCTCTGACTGTGGAAGTGCAAGGTGGGGGGCTCCTGGGAAAGGGGTCAGGCGGCTGCGGGAGGGCGGTCCGCCTGTCACAGACCCCAAGGGCGCTAGTCAGCCGTGTTCAGATGAATTGCTCAGGCCAGACCCCTCTGCCAGCGCCACCTGCCCCGGCGTCCCGGCCACAGTGTCCAGGGCCTGGTGTGCACCTGCCATCTCTCACCCAGCCGGGATCCCCTCAGTCCGCGGCTGGCGTCCCCTTCCCCTCTCCCTCCCGCTAGTCCTCTCCTCCCGGGCTTCCTCTTCTCGTCCGGCGGCCCGTCCCCGCCCCTGGGCGGGCTGTGTCCCGGGCGGGCGGGGTCTGCGGACCCGGACGGGGGCGGGCGCCTGGGACTGTGGCTGGGGCTGTCCTCCGAGCGAGGCTGCAGCCCGCGTCCCCCTCCCCGCTTTCCCTGCCCCGCGACCCCGGGGCTGCCCTGCTCTCCCTTTCCCGCTCCCTGAGGACCAGCTCTGTGGCGTGGGCGCTGCTACCTGGGCTGAAAGCCTCCGGCTCTAACGCCCAGCTTCTCCTGGTGGAGTCGGGAAAAGGGAGCGTCACTGCTAAGCGAGGTTCTGTCTCCCCCCTCCATGTTTCTGCCTCAGGTAAGTACCTTGAACACTTTCAGGTGTTATGATGGCGGTGCTTGTTGATGTCACGTGTTTTTATAGTGAGAGGGATTGCAGTGGTGAAAGCAGGGCTTGGTTCTGTTAAAAATGTGCTGAAGGCATGAGGCTGTGACATCCTCCTTCCTTCCCTCTCCCAGGGTGAAAGGAGTGATCCTCGATTTTCAAAAGATAGTTACAGTCCCTAACTAGCCCAGCCCAGCTATTGTGTGTTAACAGGAACAGCACCACCAGAGGCCTTGGAGACCCAGGCATATTGCAGTCCTAAAGTGCTCCTGGCATAGTTTGGCTTGTTTAGGTTTTTTGTTTTTCTTAAATTGTGAGACAGACTAGTGTATAAACTGAAAAATAATTGTCAAGAAATAATTTTCATAGGACAGTTTTATTGTGATATAGTTCACAAACCATGAATTCCATCCATTTAAATGGTACAATTCAGCAGCTTTTTGCATATTCACAGTGGTGCATCCATTATTATTCCAGAACGTTTTCATCACTTCAGAAAGAGCAGTGGAAATGAATGACCTATCCACCCCTCCCAAGTGGTGGTTCTAAAGAAATTTCTTGGCTATTCCTGACCATAAATTAACTTGTTATATTCCAAGAAAAATCTGGTAGGAATTCTAACCAGAATTGAAATGAATCTGTCTATCAAAACAGGAAGAATTTATAACTTTATGGCATAAACTTCTTCTACCCATGAATATATCTGGGACCCTATCTTTTCATCTGACCAGAGCCTGGCCCATGTGAAGTTCTCACTACTTTTTGGGCTTGTGAATGATGAGATTCTATACATCGTTAGTTGCAACTGTAGCCTTTCACAGAAGAGAAAAGTAACCTCAGTGAAGCAAGTGACTCTCTGATGGTCAGAAAGAATGACAGCCAGTGCTGGAGTGATTCAGTGGACTTGGTGTTTGCAGCTAGATTTCTCGACCACCTACAGTTAAGGGGATTAGAGAGTTCTTTTATTTTTTCTTAATGGCGTTGCATTTATTTTTACTTATTTTTTAAAATTATTATTTTATAAGTGTAGTCAATTTACAATGTTATTTTCAAGTGTGCAGCAGAGATTCAGTTATAAACATATGCATATGTATATATATATGTTTTAGATTGTTTTTAGTATAAATCACTACAAGAAATTGAATATAGTTCCCTGTGTTATATAGCAGGTCCTTGTCATTTATTTTATATTTACTAATTTGTATCTGTTAATCCCCCCTTTCCTGCCTGCTAAACACAGTTTGCATTCTATGTCCATGTGTCCATTACTAGGAGCACCGTTTTTCCTAGTAATATATGCTCTTTTGCTGCTTTCAGTTTCAGTAATTCCATCTTATCTGTGGGCGCTTTTCTTCTGGTGGCCTTAATGTGGTTTGCACACGTGGTAATAGAGATCTGTATTTGGGAGAACCCCAGGCCTCGTGTAGTCCCTGGTACAGAGTGCCCACTGAATTGATGCTTGAACTGGGAAAAAAGCACAGTAAATGTTGGAATTTCCACTATGGTTGAGAATTCTATAACCTCTTTTGACAAACTTAATATTGGCTGCACCCATTCTGGGTAATTTGGTGGAAATTCATGTTATGGTGGTGAAGAGACGGGGCCTTGTATGCTTCTTCTCTTTCTGTTTTCTAACACTCATTCTCCTGGGCCTTCCAGATCCTCCCCTAGAAGTGCCAGGTCTGGCTTGGTGCTGCACTGAGGCAATATTTGTTAATAAGGCCCTTTCCTCATCTCTTCTGAGCCTCCGGTTTTTTCTCTGCACAATGAGGGCTTAGACTAGATAACTACTTTTCAGTTTCTTTTAAAGCCATGTTTCCTTTGAGAAACAGAAAATGCAAATCTCTCCTCTCAAACCAACCCTTTAGATTTTGAAAAGTCCTCCAAGGAGTGACATAGCTCTTTGTGGAAAATGAATGTGATTGTGATTCCAGGTGACACAGAAAAGACTCTTCAGAGATTGATTGCAGGGAGAGGGCAGGAAAGGGGCAGTATGTCACACTTTCTAGTGTGAGCACTGGAGCAGGGGCTTGGATTTAAATACGGTGTCTGACGTGGCCTCTCTCTAATCTTGTAGAATGTGATAAACTTCTCTACCTCAGTTTCTTGATGTGTCAAGTTGGGGTGATAATATTTTAAGGCTTTTGTGAAACATTATGCACATAAGCCATTTGTGTATGGGTAGAAACAAGACCTGCTAGGGATTCAGGGATTTGTTTAAAAAAAAAAATCTTGTCCATAGCACTCTGTCTGTGTGTATTTAGTAGTTCCTGAAGGGTGAGGGTGAGTCTAAAGTCCATCGTGGGACAGGTGGCCCATGGTTCTCTGTGCCCCTGAATGCCCCCTCCTCCCCAGTCCTCTTCCTCAGTCCAGGATGAAGTTCCCTAGTAGATTTACTCAGAGGTCTTGTGAAAATGGCTATTCATTTTATTGTTTCACCAAGAAGGGCTGCCATCATGACCTCAGCCCTCCCCGGCCGCCACACCAACCCGGATCCCACCCCGGTCCATGTCCACTGGCCCCGCCAACGGCGCTGCCGTACGTTTACCGTCTGTGAGACGCCGCCCCAGAAAGGATGTCGGCCGCCGACTGACGCGGCCAGAACTAGTGGCCCGGCCAAGCAAGCCGCCATCCCCAGCAGCAAACACCGCCATGGCCCCGGGCAGCTGCACACTTCCGGAGCCCGCTGCCTGCCCCAGAAGCGCACGCCAGCCCGCGAGGAGCGCGGCGTCTTTATCCATGGCAACGCCGCGGGGCCCTCCCCTAGCGCTTGCGTCTGCGTCCTCCCGAGGCTAGACGTGCAAGGGCAGAACTTTCGGAGCCAATGGGAGCAAGGGCGCGGCCAGGACGGGGGTGGGGGGAGGCTTATGGGGCAGCTGGGCGGGGCCGGGGCGGGCGGGGCTGCGCGGAGGTCCTCAGCTGCAGGTGGCACCGGCCGGAGGCTGGGGCAATGCTGCCAACAGTGGGCGCGGCGGCGGGGCAGCGGGGCGGGGGCACCCTCACCTGTCTGTGTGCGGGGCTCAGCCTGGGCTCCGCGGCCTCCGCCTGCACCGGAAGTGGACCCAGGCTACCTGTGGGCAAGATAGAGGACTGAGCCCAGGCAGGCACGTCTGGCCAGGTAGGGCACCTGAAGTGCAGATCCGCCAGGCCGGCTGCCGGCCTTGAATACGCGCTGCTAGGCAGTTTCCAAGAAGACGGGATCTGTCCCAAGAGGGGAGGTAGGGCAGGGTGCCAGATGCCTGGTTGGGTGCGGTCTTACAGGAGAGCCACGTTGAGAGGGTGCAGAGCAGCCCCTGTGTTGGCGGGGCTAGGAATTTGGGGTATAGGGTGGGGATGATGTGTGCCATTCCCTGTGGTCTCCCAAAGAACTCGCACCCCCAAGCAAAGGACCCTGCTCCCTCCACCCTTCACTGCATCCCCTGCCTTCCCCAGCACCACCGCCCCTGCCCCCGGAGTGTCCCATGACCTCTCCCCACACCAGGCACCGTCCCTGTTACAGGTACTTATCTCCTGGTGGTTCCAGCCCAAGGGTGGGGGCTGTATCTAACCAGTTAGGATGCCTGGAGCCTTTGTATGAAGCCTCAGACTATAATGCAGGCGTGCACAGAGACCCCTCAAACAGGATTCCCTGCATTCCCTCCCCACCACGCACCCACAGCGCAGCTGCCACACCAGGCCAAGCCTGCAGGAGGACCGCTGTTCCCTCTCCTCCTGTCCCTGATCAAGAGTGCACCGCCCACACTGCTGGGTATTTAGTGGGCCTTAGAAGAGCAGCTGGTATTTTCATGGACAAATATTTGCTCTTTTGGGAAGAGTTGAGTGCAAAGGGATGTAGGGTATGCCTTTTCTGTTGTCCTGGAACTGGTGACTAGGATGCAAACTTAAGTCAAAGCAGTTTTTAGAGAGAGCCGCAATATATCTTACCCAAAGATCACTGTTCCCCTACAAAGGCAACACCACCTGGCGGGTGGGGTCCTGGTCCCTCTTTCTGGAGGTTGGGCTTTGCACCCTCCAGCTGGGACAGAGCCCGAAACAGCTCTGAACACGCTCCAACAGGCTTTCCCAGCACAAACTGCCTTTATTTTGAATCTGGCTGAAGGAAGCAGCTGAGAAATCTGGGTAAATCTTCCTGGGTGTAACCATGCCTTTTGTGCTGAATGAAAGAGCGGCTCTCCACATGCTAACAGCTTAGAACTGAATGTGTGTCGAAGCCTTCATGCATGTAGCATGTTGGGAACAGCGTTTCATGGTGAGGGGAACTCTATAACTTACATGTGTATGGGGAAGCCCTCACTCCAACAGGGTTTTCCTGCACAAACTGCCTTTATTTCGAAATTGGCTCTTGCTGAGAAATCTTGGTAAGTGTTCTTAAGTGTAGCCATGCCCATTATGCAGGATGAAAGAGCGGCTCTACACTTTTTCACATCTCAGAAATGAATGTGTGTTGAAGCCGTCATTCATGTAGCGTGTTGGGAACACAGAATTTAGTGGTGAGAACTATGTAAATTACATGTCTATGATGAAGCACTCTCTCGAGCCGGGTATTCCAGTGCATACTGCCTTTATTTCGAAACTGGCTTCTCAGAAGCCTGTGGTCTCCACTGCAGGTCTGTCTCCAAACCCAGGGCCAGCATGGTAACTCTGCTCCCCCTGTCTATTCTGGAAGTTCTAGGTGTCCTCCATGGCCCTACCACCATTATGTTTTTGGAAAACCCCGCAGATGGAATGGGCCTGAGAACAGGAGAGCTGGATGCCAGAAGCCACTGCCCAGTGTGAGGCTCCTGGGAGGGGCATCTCCTCTCCGTGGGCTCTGATCTAACCTCCCCTCTCCCCCACCCCCACCCCTCTCCTCCTGCATTTCCTGATTGATCCCTGGATAATGGTCCATACCAGGAATGACCTGGGAGAGGTTTTATGAGTCTTTAAGTGGAAAAAAAAAAGAAATCTTTAGACAAGTTACTGAAAGTAACTTCCAGCTTTACCGGGAAAGACCTCATTCCAATGTTTAAGGCTAGTTGACAGGGTGTCAAATTGCTTAACCACTCACATCTGAGCAAGTGCTACCTCTCTCTCCAGCTCCCCGCAGCATCCACCTGTGGCAACTTGGCCAAAAGAAGGCAAGAAAGCTCTTTCCCCTCGCCAGCACCAGCGTGGCTTTGGAGTCAGTGGAGGCTGAGAGAAAGAGCCCCGCCCTGAGGTTTGAGGGGCCTCCAGCCACAGCCAGAGGAGCGGGGGTTTTCAGAGTGGCCCAGCAGGGAAACCAGGCAAGGCCACCTGGCCCAAGTCTTCCCTGCCCAGAGAGCCCCATGAACTGCTTTGGGCCACACTCCCCGTTTGGGCCCCCTGCAAAAAGATACCACGGGAGCCACACCTGAGAAGGCAGAAGGACAGCCCTTTAGCCTGGGGTCCCAGCAGGTGTGTCCTGTGAGACCTGTGGCCACATAAGTTCCTTGTCTCTCCAGGTCACTGAAGGGACTGTGCTGGGCATCTTGGTGGTCAGGGACATGGGAACACCTCTAAACTCTGAAGAAGGACAGAGAGACTCTTCCTGGAAGCAAGGATTCCAGGGAGACACCTTGCCCAGAACTGGGGGACTGTGTCCTGAGCAGACCCCTGGGAGGCAATGTGGGGCTGTGGGGTCCTCTTCTGAGAAGGGAGCAGGTGAGTTTTCCGGGGGTGGGGTCCTGCTTTGTCCAGATATGTCCTTGTGTAAGACTCATTTACAAACACCTCCAAGTCCACCTAGGGGTGGCCCCAGAGGTGGGGGTAGAGGAGGAGAGTGAAGGGTGCAGACTTAGGGCCCCCTGAGCCACCCAGGGAGCCAAGGGTCAGTGGGAACATCTTGGGAGTCTAGTGCAGGGGTGGAGGACGAGCACTAAGAACATGCCAAGTCATGCAATAAAGTGACCCGTGACCACGAGACACAGGTGGCCGTACACCAAAAGAGGCAGATAGAAATTTAGACCCAGGATCTGAGAACCTTGAGAGGGGCTGGAGGGTCCCAGGAACCCTCAGGAACAGCTCTTCTAGGGGCACAGACATCTCAATACACACATTTCTCATGGAAGCTTTTTGGGGTGCAGAGTGAGTTACCAGGATCCTGAACTTAGTATGGAATCACGGTTCCTGGCAATAAATTGCTGTCATTTGTCCCTGGACATGCACAGGGGAGCTGACTGCTGTGGGGGTCACTGCAGGACTAGAATCTTCTGGTGTCTGCTCTGTGACCACAGAAACCCAGGGGGATTTCTCAACAGGAGAACCTGGAGACCATGCCTGCAAGGACCACCCTCATGGGATGGCCAAGGAGCTCGTGGTACCCAGGTCACCAAGTGACGAAGTTGTGAGGTTGCCTGGGGAATCGTGGGGGCATGTAGATTTCTGAGGTCAGCACGTGGGCCCAGCACTGCTGGATGGTCTGCACAAAGAGGGGCCTGCCCTCCTGATGATGGCTCTTAACACCTGCAGGGAAACTGCTCCCAGGGCTCCTGGAGGTCCATATTGAGAGTGTCCTGCCAGCCTTGTGGGGTCACCTTCCCCTGATGCAGAAGCAGACCTCTCTCCCTTGAGGCCCAGGGGACACCTGGCTCAGGTGCCACCTGTGTGCCCTGGACACGCAGAGCCCCAGAGCTCTGGCACAGCCTGGGGTGTGGTGGTGTCCGGGCAAGAAAGGCCCTGGGAAGGGGGTCATTCAAGGGCAGAGGCCACTCTGCAGGGATGCTGGACCTGGCAGCAATGCACTGCTTCAGTACTCCCTTGGGTTGGGTCTCCAACCTGTGGGATGGAAGGGCCACTCCTTCCTGTGTTGCAGTCGGGGGAACTAGATCCATCGTCAAGGTCAGCCCTGAAAATGGAGGCTGCGCTACCTCCATTCCTGGAAAGAAAATCAGTCCCCTCCAGTCCAGGTGATTCAGAAAGTCATTCAGCAATGTTCGGGGCCCCCACTTTAGGCTTTGAATTAGAGCTGAGCGGCTTAGGAGGCCAGATCCCTGACCGTGGCTCCAGGAGCAGGTTTTCTGCTGGGGGACAGGATCCTCACAAACACCTGTGTCTTTGTGGGACACTCCCCTCTGACAAGCTGGGAGGCAGGGTGCAGTTGTGGGAAATCGTGTTTACATGAGCAGAGGGCCACCATGTGGTGGGGGCACAGGAGACTGTGAGAATGAGTCCCACAGCCTTTCTGGAATCAAAAAACTGGCAAATGTGAAAAAGTGCATAATTTGTTTTATTGAACAGGCTGCTTATGTACGTTTGGAGGACCAGGTTCAATGACTCAGCATCCCTCCAGGACAATAGCCTCAAGAGAAGAACAGACAGAGCAGGAGGAGATCTGGGGTTTCTCCCAGGAATGAGGTGGAACAGGGATTTCTGCAGATTTGCAAGGAGTCCCCGACCACTGAGCATGGGGTTACAGCCCCACGAGACCCCTGTCATGTTTGGCTTGGGCTCTGGTTCTGGCCTGCTCATGTATTCTTCCAGCAGAGTTCCAGAAACTCAGAGGGTGGACTTAGAGGGGCTGCGTTTGGAACCTAGTGAGGAGTTGGAGGGTCCTTTATATTGAGTCCCTTCATCCTAATCACCGTAGCTGAAGCCCAACACCCCCCAGGCCCCCATGGTTGCCGTGGAGGGAGAACAAGCCTGGCAGGCGACCTAGGGGTCCCACTACTGTGTCCTTCCCTTGTCTTCGTTCCCTTTCACCCCGGAAGGTGTGATTGTCTCGTGTCATGGTGGCCTCCACAATGTCCCTCCCAGTAATCTCTCTTCTCCATCAGGTGGGGTTCCCAACCCCGCTCAGCCTTCTCTGCATGGATGCTGAAGGACCAGGCCCACCTGAAGTTCTGAGCTCGAGCAGTAAGGTGGAAACAAAGAAACCAATGGAAAAAAGAAGCAAGTGATTGTGGCAAAGCTCCCCACCACAGAGAAGCTGCCCTGAGTGGAAGGGAGAGTGTGGGCATGCCCGTTTGTTTCCTATCTCCCAGTGCTCTTAGCTTTCTTATTGCCTACCTGCATGGTTACAACAAAATGATCTGCAAAACTGAAAATATTTACTCTCTTGCTTTTACAGAAAAGGCTGGCCAGCCTCTGGTCCGGTACCAGGCAAGAGATTGGAGTTCCTTTCCAGTTTGGAAACATCTTGGCAGGCCCAGGTTTGCAAAGGTCTTTAAGAGTAGTTACGGAGTTTTGCTTTTAAACTTTTTTACGGCTGTATATACTTGTGAGATGTGGTTGTGATGTATAATTCTGAGCCGGGATTTTCTCAAACTGTTTCTCACTTCTTATACCAGACATTCCTAAATTCCAAGTGGAACTGCATATTAAGGAAGCCATGGAATTTAGCAAAAGGATACAGATCTCATTTCCTTTTAAGCATCGGTGTACCTCCATCATGGCAGTATTTGTTATGTGTTATTGATAGGGGAACTAAGTAGTAAACAGATTAATAGAAAATAGGGGATTTTAGGTACACAGGTTCATCTTTTCAACATTGTTTGTAATATTTGCAGTTTAAGATGACCATTCCTGAGAAACAGGCAGCCTCTTAGAATGAAATAGCATTTCCTCTGAACCATAATTAATTTTTATTTTGTAGACAGCAGGAAGGGTAATAACACGTCACACATTTGGGGACGTCAAAGAGAAAATGTAACTTTCTGGGAGCGCACTCCCCCGCCTCCCCCTGCCCTTTTTACTGTCCCATTCTCCCTGGAAGGCTCTTTCTTATCTTCTGCTCATGGCTCCAGTAACTCTTTCTTCCTCCTTGTTCCTCAGCTGGTAAGGTTAGTTTTCTACTTTGAACAAGCAAACAAGCCAACAGAAGAGAAATTTCACAAGCAACTCCCAGCACATCCGCTCGCCTTCTGATGTCTGTGACCTCACTCTCGGTGCCCCACCGCTTATTAAAAGTGGCATCGAAAGCCAGTTCCTCCAAAAGTCCCCGAGGCCCCATCCCTCCCATCTTCTCTGGGTTGTCACTCCCAAAACCATCCTCTCTTTCACTGCCTCATCTATTTTGTTCTCCTGCTAGTTGGCACCATCAGTATATAAACGTCCATCCTCTTAAACCAACAGCACTCCTTGACCCTAATTCACCCCCACCAATTGCCACCCTGTGTCTTTGCAGCAAATCTTTAAGGAGTTGTTTAAACTCACTGTCTGCATCTTCTCTTGAGCCATCCCCTTTTACACCCATTCTGGCTTTTCGCCTGATCCCTCGCTCTATGGAAACTGCCCTGTCAAGGCCATCAGTGACCCCATGTTGCTAAATATAGTGGTCAATTTTGACTCCTCATCATGCTTGGCCCCTCGGCAGCATTTGACCCAGCTCTTCCATCCCTCCTACCCCGTGTTCCTGCTTCACTCAACCCCCAGCCCATCTCTCTGTCTGTTTCTGCTTTTGGCCTGCTGGCTGGTCCTTTGCCAATGTCTCCTGTTTTTTCCAAACATATACTGTGGGTGTTCCCCAGGGTGGGTTCCTGGGCCTCTCCTCTCTCTCTCTGCTATTCCTTTGGTGGAAGCAACCCAGCCTTGGAAATTGGCATGCCATCACATCAATTTCTCGATTTCTCCAAAATTCCCTGATTTCCCCTTTCCATCTGAGCCTTTATCCCTGAGACTCACATCACATTCTTTTCCTTTCATTCATCTTGCTTTCACATTCATACATATGTTCTACTATGAAATTACTTTTCCAAATTTTGAATCAGTACATATATATCATGTAAAATGCTCAAATATGTATTATTTCCACTAAGATGCTAATTCTACCTTAGAACATTTCTGCACTTCTGTATTTATGTGAATAAAGCGAATAGTATTTCTACAAGCCTCATAGTTAAACACTGTTAGTTTGGGGCTATTATGTAACATGAAATAATGGTACATCAACATAGTCGTTTTTCATTTATTTTTATGTAACACCGAGATGAGGTTTTTGCCCTGAAGACTGGTTTTATTGAAATTTTACCTACGTTACGGACAGTCAGTTTATGTGAAAGCCCTCATTTCTCCCCTTTTTGATATATGCTCCATTTGGCTATATATAACATATAACTTGGCATGAAACAAAATTCCCAAATCATTCACATAATACAATTAATATGTTTAATTATATTTTTTAAATGTTAAAAAGAAAAAGAAAACAGATTCCTCTACCTATTAGGCACTTCTGTGGCAATATGTAACACACCCCTTAACCATGACATTGAAGAACTGAGCTGATACCAGCCCCTTTCCACCTGCTCAGCCCCACCTTTTCCCATCCCCTTTCCCATCCGGAGAGGACATCCCTCCCATTGTCCAGGCCCAGATGTTGGAACCATGTCCTTTCTCTCTCTTTCTTTTACACTCACAGACAGCAAATCCAGCTTGTTAGAAAATTCTGGATATTCTGTCTTAATTAAATACCTGCTCTCTGCTCCCCGCCCTCCTAAGAGCCACCTTCAGCCTTTCCTGGATACCAATAGCCTTCTGTTTCCATCTTTGCTTTCCTACAATCTCTCATCCACACAGAGTCAGAGGGAGCCTGTAAAAACATACATTGGGGGTGGTGGGTGTTGCTCAGTGGTAGGGCGCATGCTTAGCATGCTTGAGATCCTGGGTTCAATCACCAGCACATTTCATTAAAATAAATAAATTACTTCCCCCCAAAAAACACAAACACAAAATCATAAGTTGGACTACATCACCCCTCCCCTCAAAACTCACTAAACGGGTCACCATGTCATTAGGAGCCAAAGTCGTCACAAAGGCCTCAGGACCCGGCGTGCTCTGCCTCTCTGCCCACACTCTCCCCCTCACTCTGGGGGCCTCTGGCTCCGGCTCTTCCTTCTTCCTCCGGATCTATTCTGCTTCAAGTTCATTACTCCGTGAGATCTGCCAGGATTGCCTTATTCTCTCCTGCCTGCCTCCCACCCCACCGCCATCACCCGAGTTTGCTCATATCACTCTTTTTTAAAAATTTTTCCAAACTCTTGCTACCCCAACATGCTGCCTGTTTCCTCTGCTAAAATTCTGAGCCCCCAGTGATGGGGAGTCATGTCTATTTTGTTGACTGATAAAGCCCGAGAGCCTTGGGAACGGTCTAGTTAGGAGATTCCCGTATGTAGTAGGAGCTTATACACATTTGCTGAATGAATGTAGATGCCCTGGTCCAATCCGATGGAGCACTTCTGTGACGTGCTCAAAGAATAACTCTCCTTTCCACCTGAGAGGGGGTGACAACTTCCCTGCTGATTAAAGGCAAGAACTTTTTGCTTTATGCTGTTAACCTTAGGCGGGGAGACTGGGGGATCTTCATATATATTTTTAAATTTGGTTCACTCTGCAGTTGGTCTTTGGTCTCTGTATAATTTTGAGAAACTCTTTATAAGTGATCATTCTTTGATCAGATTGAACAGGTTCCAGGGGGAAGGACCAAGCCTGTCCCATCAGCCATCCTATGTGTCTTGTCCTGGGACCCAGTGGATGCTCAGCATGTAAGTGAACCGACAGGAGTGAGTGAAGAGATGGGAGCATCTCATTATTGTGGCGGATCTCTGTCCAATGCCTTGAGATTTGGGGAAGGGTTTACGAGTGCAGAAGGGAGAGGTCAGGTCCTCTGTGCTTTTCCTGAGTGCCCTGGCCTTACCCATTCCCCCAGCCCCCTCTGGGCAGCCAAGCCAAGGAGCTGGGCCACCAGGGGTTGTGCTGATCAATAATCCACCTTCACCCCAATTCCGGGGGTAGGTACACATGGTTGTAGACACTGGAGTCAGGTCCTTGGAGGAATTCCTCACCGAACTATGTTTTGGACCTTTTATTTTTCTCTAGAACCTCCAGCTGAAGAAGATTGTCTTAGACGCATGAAAGTTGAGGACACCTTCTGTCCCCTCGCAACCCAGGTGGGCCTGGGAGTCTGCTTTTTCTATTGCCGATGGGCTCGTGTTGATTTGGGCATCCCTGTGCCTGAATTCCTGCAGTACACTCGGTGGTAAGGATGGGGGTGCCTGGCAGGGAGGGAAGCGGGTTGGGAGACTGTACAGCTGGGCTGATGTTAACCTGGGGTGAGCGGGAGCTTGCTGATGCATGGCATCTCGGGGCAGGGAACTCTCCACACTCAAGAGGGGTTCCCACTCCCGCAGGGTCCCTTTGATCAGGGTGCTGGGCTGTCAGGGGACCACAGGGGTCCCAGTGAGGATTAGGGTGCCTTCAGGCAATGGGAAGTGTGGGGTCCAGTGGCAATTGAATTAACTGTGCACCCAAACCCAGCCCCCACCTCTTTCAGCCTGTTTCCTAATCTGCAAAACTGGAATGTTATTAAACATCTCGCGGGGTCATTGATGGGCTGGGACAGACTACACAGTCAGGAGCTGGAATTCTTCTGTCCCCTGATTGTTTGCCTTCTTTCTGACTATTTGCTCTCACAAGCTCAGTCTCTCTGTCTCTCGCTCTTTCACTTCTAAGTTTCTCTCATGCTCTGGTTTCATTTGATTTCCAACCACCGCCCCTCCCCTCCGCCAAACTCCAGATGAGTGAACTTGATTTCTATGTGTCAGTTCCAAATTCCCAGGAAAGATGCTCTGTCACCCTCTGGATCTTCTGTCCAACCCATGAGTTGTGGCCAGATGAGCGAGTCCCTCTGGGACCAGCAGAGGGTCTCTGCCCAGCCCCCAGCCACCACTGTGGGAGCACATAGCTCTCCGTGGAGGAAGTACTGGCTGTGACCTTGTGTCACTAAGTGTGAATTTATGTCTTCTCTTGAACCACCTTCATCCTCCTAAACAAAGATGAAAATTAAACACTCCCGGGATTTGTGTCATGGAACACTCAGGGTGGGGGCTAATGGGGTTGGAATTTCTGCTGTATTTAAGGGGCTACAGTGAATCCCCAACGAGAGCCTGCAAAGGGAACAGCACCAGCCCCACCCGGCACTTAGGGCGCTGAGTCTGCGTGACGTTGAGCCAGGCTTCTGACCACAGCTCAGGGGTCTGGTCTGACCAGTTAGCCTTTGAAACCAACCAGCTTTGGATTCCTCAATCCCACCCTGAGGTTTTACCTGAACCATCAGCTTCTGTATCTCTGAAGACAGATGCTGAGGACCCTTCACGTAAGCCGGTCGCACAGACCTGTTCAGGCCTTTGTGCTGCACGGTCTGCCCGGCGAGCTGACCGAGGTTGGTATTTTACTGATGTTAGAAGTAGTCTGGTTTCCCGATGTACTGTTTCACTGAACAAGCAACAGAAGCCACTTCTCGCTGATAAAAGCAGAAAAGGGACATAATGAAAAGATACTGGGAGGGTGTGTGGAGTGGCCAGGACCGGAGCCAACCCAGGAGCTGTAGGAGGTGTTAGGGAGCCCCAGGCACCAGGCTGGGAGGGGTGCTACCGGGCCCCCTGCCACCCCAGAAGGGACCCCCCTCCACCCGACCCTCCACCTCACTCACTGCAGGTTCATGTCCCGGCAGGGCCAGGTCACACTGAAGCCACCAGCACACACCTCAGTTGGGGAGCTGGCCCCGTCTGAGCTGCGGGCGTGCCTGGTGTGGGGAGAGGCCCAGTTAGAGGAAGGCAGTTCCCCTACTGTTCCGAGTTAAGGTGCAAGTCAGTGCCCATCACTCAGGAGAGCCAGGCTGGACGGACCTCATTGTGGTGACTAGGCTGTCTGAGTTCACTTATTACTTTCTACGTTTGAAGGCCCTGGAGGGAGAAAAAGTGAAGGTTCTAGTACTTATTTTGTGTTTCCCACGTACCAGGTGTGGTAAACAAGCCACTTCAGACAAGGCCCGGAGCAACCACGTAAATAGGCCACGGAGCAAGTCGTGCAGTCAGGCCTCTGTGGTCCCGAAACCCGTGTCCCCATCGGCTCCATAGTTACCAGTGGAAACTAGGGGGATTTATGGGACTGTGTGCTCCTGTGAGGGCTGGGATATGTGTGTTTAAGTCCACATCTTCAGAAACTCGGCTAGAACCACAGCCACTGATTGCACGGTGGCAGAGGAAGGGAGGATTCCAGCCTCTGGTCCAGCTCGTGTGGAGCTCAGAAGTTCTTCCTCCTGTCCTGAAAATAACACCAAATCTCAGGGAGCTGCAAACCCACTGCTCTTCTTAGATCCCAGAAGACTGAGGGGGAAAGCTGCTTCCAACCCAGAGAGGTTGCAAAGGGAACAGCGGGCAGGCTTGGAGAGTCACAGCTCCCAAGGCAGAACCTGCTTTTGTAAGAACCCTGGGGGCAGGCAGATTTAACAGGTCCCTGAGGCCAGCAGGAGGCTCAGTGTGGGGAAATCAGAGTGTGACAACTCCAGGGGGCCAGTCAGAGGGGCCCCATGCTCTTTTTCATGTATTTTACATCCAGGACCGTGTCCTGTTCTCAGAATGAAGGTCAGAGGATAACTCCTCATGCTTCCTGCCTGGAGAGGAGAAAATAACTGTATTGAAATACACCCAGAACATTCTGTTTCATTGGGGGAAGTTGTTTTTTGTTTGTTTTTTTAATGAGAAATTATTTTACCAGAGCCTAACCAACCTGGGAGAAGGGAAATCCCTTCTGTGTCACCCAAATTGGGGTGGGGGGAAAGAGACACACTTGTGGAGGTCACAGCTCAGGGCACAGGCTCAATGAGAACTAATCACAGGACTGCAGATGCCCTGCTCTGTCCCGCTCCCCCAACACCTTACCTCCATGTCAGTAGGGCCCTTGTGTAATAACAGGAATAATACTAACAGAAGTAAATGTCTCAGGAGTGTCTAGGGAAAACCCAAAGACAGCGGGGAGATGAAAACAAGGACACACAGGCTGTTTTAGCCTCTCACACCAATAGCTGTAGCAAACTACACACAGCCCAGCCCCAGTAGATAAACAGACAACCTCACAGAAGAAATTATTTATTTTGGTTCTCTTACCCAGTGCATTCCATGGTGCATCCTCGCCTAGAATTGAGTGGAAGCAAGTCCATCTCAGAAGGGACATAACTGAAGAGGGATGGCTTCCCAGACTCTGAGGGGCAGAGAGAGCACCAGCCTGGGTTAGAGAAAGGTGAGGGGTGGGGTAGGGTGTGGGCTGCCTTCTTCCCCATATAAGGAACCTTCCTGAGGCCAGCACAGTAGGAGGGAGGGCCATGGGGTGGAAGCAGCCAGACTTCATCCTGAGAACTGTTGGGATGCCTCAAAGGGACCATTCAGGTGCCCAAACTGGGCCCTGATTGAGGGAGCCAGTCGGTCTGACTCAGAGCCCAGGACTGAGGTGGGCTCACAGCAGGCCGGTATTACTTGGCCGGATCCATTTCACTTCTCCGAAGCCCTGTGTAAAACATGAAGCGTGGACGGCCTGGTGAGCACAGCTCTGCCCTCAAGACCGGTTTCAACTCCTCTCTTCCCAGAGAACAGCATCTCTGAACCCGTCCTGGGTGACCTCACAGAGATCACCCTAGTGGCCCAGGCTAGTGACCGGGAACATGTACCTTCCTGCAGGCAAACCCTGACGTCCACTGATGCATCATATACTGGCAAAGAGTGAGTCACTGTGCATTGGTCTAACAGCAGAGACTCTGCCAAAGGCCCAAGAGGTGGTGTGTGGGACATGCAGGGGTGCAGGAGTGTAAGCAGTGCAAAAGTGTAACTGGTGACAGGGGTGCAGGGGCTGTGGAGGGCGCAGGCATTTCAGGGGATGTGGGGGTGGAGGGATGCAGAATTGCAGAGAGTAGCAGGGGTGCAGAGGTGCAGGGAGTGTAGGGATGCAGGGAGGTGCTCAGGGACCTGGCCAGGATAAGAAGGCAAGTGCACATCCTTGCAGTCAGCCTGACCCCGGTAGGCTATTGCAATGCTTTTGGGCTGCGGCGGCGGCGGTGGCGGTTGGGAGGCTGCCCGGGCAAGCCGATCGATTTCTTCTCTTCCCTGCAGCCTGGCCTGGGGTGGGGCTTGGCCGCCGGAGATTCGCCAGATGTTGCACTCCAGGTAAGCTTGCTCCTGGTAGGTGGGGCGGTTAGGTCAGAAGGCAGTGGCAGCGGCAGAGGGGCGGAGCGGGTCTACCCCTGGTGAACGGGTGGAATAGCTGCCTTGTCCCGGCTGCTGGGCCTGGGAGCGGCCTCTTCTTCCCCAGGTCGCCGGACACTCCTGTCCCACTCAGCTTGCTGAGTGCGGAGTGGGGGCGGGGCCGTTAAGGTGCGGGACCCACGGGGGGAGGGAGGCTGCCGCGGGGGAGCCGATCAATTCGCTCCGCTCTCCCCAGAGGCGGAGCCAGGGGCGGCTTCTGCTGCCCTAGAGGCGGGACGCGGGTCTCCAGATGAACTTGCTCCTGGGAGGCGGCGGCGGAGGCGGCAGGGGCAGGGGATGTGTTCCAGGGAGTTGCTCCATTTCTTCTCTCCCCCACGGCCTGGCTTGGGGGCGACGTCTGCCGCCGGAGATTTGCCTCAGGTCCGACTCCAGGTGAGCTTGCTCCTGGGAGATGGGTGCGGTGCGGTCAGGGGGCTGGTAAGGTGGTGGCTGCAGGCATAGGGAGGCTGCCCCGGAGGAGACTGTGGATTAGCTCCATGTCTGCACCGCGTGGCCTGAAGGCGGCCTCTGCTGCTCCAGGTCCCGGGACACCCCTGTCCCACTTTGCCTGCTGGGGGCGGGAGGCAGGGTAGTCAGGGTGCAGGGGTGGCGGTGGTCGGGGGCCTGCAGCGGGGGAGCGGACCATTTGCTCCCATCTTCCCCGCGTCTTGTCCTGGGGGCGGTCGCTGTTGCCCTGTGTTATGAGACGCGTGTATCCTAGTCGGCCTGACCCCGGGAGTTGGACTTGGTACTTTGGGGGTGGTGGCAGCAGCGGCAGGTTTTCCCATGGAACTTGTCCATTTGCTCCCACTTCCCCCCATGGTTTGCCCTGGGGGCGGTCCCTGTTGTCCCAAGTTCGTCGGACGTCCATCTCCAGGTCAGCCTGCTCCCTAGAGGAGGCCACTGTGAGGTCATGGGCAAGAGTGGTGGCTGCTGCGGGGGTAGGGGCTGCCTTGGGGAGCTGGTGGATTGGCTCCCGTCTCCCCGATGGCCTGGTGTGGGAGTGGCCTCTCCTGCCCCAGGTCACCAGACGCACCTGTCCCACTCAGCCTGCTGGGGGAGGGGCGCCCTGGGCGGTGCCTTTAAGGTGCGGGGGTGGCGATGGCGGGGGTAGAAGACCTGCAGCGCGGAGCCTGTCAATTTGCTCTCCTCTTCCCCGTGACCAATCCTGGGGGCGTCCTCTGCTGCCCAAGAAGCCGGATGCCCGTCTCCAGGTCAGCTTGCTCCTGGGAGACGGGCCCGATGCGGTCAAGGGGCAGAGGCAGTTGCGACGGCCGGCTGCCCCGCCTAATGGGGCCACTTCTTCTCCTCTCCCCTGACCTGGCCTGGGGACGTCCTCTCTGGCGCAAGATTCGCCTGACACCCCACACCTGGTCTGATTGCTCCTGGAAGGTGGGCGCGGTGAGATCAGGAGGTGGAGAGGACAGGGGCTGCCCCTGGAGAGCTGGAGGATAAGCTCCAATCTCTCTGCAGGCCTGACGTGGGGGCGGCCTCTGCTGCCCCTCGTTCCCAGGTCACACTTCTTCGGGTCATATTTCCCCGGGGTTGCGGTAGGGTGCGGGGGCGTCGGGGTGTTGGCGGGGGTATGGAGCCTGTCACTCGGGAGCTGGGGGTTTAGCGCCCATCTTTTCCGCAGATTGGCCTGTGGGCAGCCTCTGTTGCTCCAGATCGCAAAGCAATTTCCCTGACAGCTTAGCCACCAGAGGTGGGCAGGATGGGCTGAGAGGGCTGAGGCAGCCGCCAAGGCAGCGACGGAGGGGGCTGTCCCTGGCCAGCTGGTCAATTTGTTCCCATCTCAACCTTTGCTGCCCCAGTTTCGCAGAACGCCCTTCTCCAGTTTATTCTTCTCCAGGGAGGTGGGCGCAGTGCATGCAGCCCGAGGTCTGGGCTCTCCCTTGGGAGGGGCAGAACTCTCTTGTTCTCCTTTGTCTTTATTCTTCAGCGAAGTGGTTACTGGACGCAATTCTTAATTCTGAGAAAGTGTAGCCTGTGTTATGGAAGAGCTGCTGGACAGTGAGGTTTCTGGGTGGATTTTCACATCAGCTGATGCCCCAGGCAGGCAGGAAAGCTATTACTCAGAGCTTCTTAGTCTGGGGTTGGGGATGGCCCCGCCATCCTTGCCATGCTTTTTAAAAATGTGTTACTCCCCTCTTTTTCCTAGGTGACATTTTAGGTTATTGGGTCTCAGATTGCTGGCACACTCATCCCTGTTCTCAGACATCTTTTAAACTTGGGTGAAGTGATAAGTAGGGGAAGATGATTTACTGAAAGCTAAGAATACTTAAATTCGCATTAAAGCTACATTCTGTCAATCTTTCTAAAATGATTTTCCTCTGATTCTAAATCCACGACCTAGTGAATGTTGTACTCCTGTGTAAAATCATTGATCTTCACATCACATTTGTTGAGTGGTCAACGAGATTTGTTAATTAGATTATTCCTGAAAGGAAAAGTTCAGGCTTTTCAGAATTCCTTGTCTGATGTCACCCAGGCAGTCACAGTAGAAGACAGAGCTGATATAAAAATCCCTCAGCTGCCTGAACTGCAAAGCTTCTGGGATTACTGATCCCTGAAATGCAGGTGACTCTTGATGATAATCTGGGGGATGGTTTAAATGATCAGATTCTTCCAGTCCTATAAATGGGTTCCGTGGCCCCAGCCCCGGGAGAACTGGACATAAGGGCCATATCGTGTGTGGTGGGATGGGAAGGCAAGGTGTAAGAGCTGGAATCACTGAGATTCCACACTCGCTAAACACAGACTCCAGAGCCTAATTGTTGTCAGGTTCTGTTCTGGATTTGAGAGTGTGTTCATACATGATTCTTGCCCTTCTGGAGTCACTGCTTGGGTGGAAGTAACCTTTACATAGATCTGTGGAGGATGACATTTAAGTAGATGGGCTGTTATGGTTCTCAATGTGCCCAGGCTTGCTCTTCCAGGCACTCGTGGGACTAACGCGAGTCATGTTATTCACTCATTCACTGATTTATTACCCTTGAATTGATCACTCGTCCCACAGTAAGTGAAACAAGGTAACAGGAAGCTGAGTTTTGTCCCCTCTCCTATCACTGATTGTTTTTCAGTCGGGCGCCCTGCGTATGCATTGTGAAACGGTGGTATTTCGTGCCCAATGGGGCAGCACTGTCAGTTCTGAGAATCAGGGGAGACACATGGGTAGGACAGCACCCTGACACACATGGCACCCCCCATCCCGTGAGACAGAATTGTCGATGCTCAGGTGACCCGATGTAGACTGCGGTGCTAAACCTGAGCATGTTTAGTTATCCTGGTGGCTATGAAAATACAGACTACCAGTCGCTACCTCTGGAGACTCTGAGGGTGTGCACCCCAGGATTCTGCATTTTAAGAAGCACTTTAACGAATCCTGATGAAGAGATCTGAGTGTCCCACGGAGAAACACTGGTGTGCGAGGCACCAATATTGAGGATTCTCAGGGAACGATGTCTTTTTAGGATGGTCCATGGGCCCTCACTTTAGACTTTTGCCTTGGGTTTAATTGTATGTGTTCAGAAGTGATGTCTTTCAATTCCAGTGCATGTCAGCATGCTCTGTGCAGGGATTTACTCTCAGTAGATGGCAAAAACTATGATTCTTCAGGTCACCGAGCTACACTGTGAACGATATTTTATTTTGGTTTTCTTTGTAGCAATGCAGAGTCTCCCGAGAAGAGATTTAGACTCAACAGCTTTGTGTCAGACTTTGGAAGACTGCTGCTGCCCAAGGTGTTCTCTGGCAGTGCAATGACGAATCTAGGTCCCTCTTTCACTGCTACATCAATGAAGTGGACCACTTGGACAAGGCCAAAGCTGGTATCCCTACCATAGCCCTTTACAGTGTTATTCGGCTCCAGGAAGCCATCAGATGCAGCAGGTGGCCAGAGGAGGAGCCGAACAGACTCATGAAATGTGACATCCCCAACTTTATCAACACGGACCAGAACTCTGCCTTTGTGGAAGATGATTTCCTGATTTTGTAACTACCGATTGTTCTAGAAAATAAGCCAGTTGCCCAGAACTCACACAAAGACTTGAATTGAGAAACGTGCTTTCTCAGGTATCTTTCTGAAGATGTGAAGTCTGTCTTTGTATGGAAGGAAGTCCCCTTTCACAAAACTGAATGTGTTTGTGTCTGAGAGAGGGAAATGGAGACAGAAAGACGAAGAAGCAGAAGAGAGCCCCCTCAGAAGAGATCTAGTTAAGGTGAGTTTTTGTGCCTTTAAAAAACATTTGGGGTTTTAGGGGGAACAAAGTATTTACACTGTCTTATTCTCCTCATTGGAAACCTTGGCCCCGTCGTCAGAGTCAGCGGCCTTGAACGGGGGTTGCACGCTGCGTTTCATCTGGCACTGCCACTTCCACGCTCTGCCTTTAGCACGTTGCTTTGCCTGTCAGGGTTGCCACCCTTTTAACTGTAAGGTGAGGAGTCTGGAGTAGATGATCCACCCCAGCTCTGCTGTTTTGCAAATTTCTGATTTCGTATTCGGATGAGTCTGGGATACACCCAGAGCAGTATAAACCAGGCCCTACCTCCTGCCTATTGCTGGGGCATCCCTCAGGTCTGTGCCTTCTACTCAACCCTTTACTGAGCCCAGCTTTTGTCAGGAGCCCAAGTGCCTACCGGGATGGCAGGGGACATGTCTTTCGTGGTCACGGTGGCCAAGAATTCTATTGGTGTGCTGAAACAACTCTTCTGAGATCCTCCACCCACCCCTGCTCAAACCTAATGACAGCACTACGGTTCCTTTCCTAGGAGGAGGATCAATCCATGGTGCATTTTATGACAATCCTGTCCCCAGGGATGCACGGAAGTTTATCAGCTGAGTGAGGGGAGGTGCCTCTGTGTCCCTGTATCTCTGTCTGCTGACAGTTCGCTGCCACCGGCTACTGAACAAGAAAAGTGCTATTCACCATGTTGTGTGTTTTCCAAATGTGTAGGTGATGGTCTTGTGGCTCGTGCGTGGGCTTTGATTTGGGATGGTGAAGGGCTTATAAATACCTCATCAACATGTATTCGAGGTGGCCTGGTGCCACACAGATTTGATTCATGAAGGCATCAAGCCTGCACACTGGTTTGGAAACAACTTGGTTTTGATCATTCACACTGCATGCATGACTCGCTGCTAATCTCTGGGTGGTTTTTTCATTTCAGATTTATTCACCCCATGTCTTGCTTAAGCTGAAAAATACATTTATTTCACCAGAATATTCCCTGATTCTTTGTTTACACACATCCAGTTTTTTTAATTCCTTTAAAAATGATTCTGTGTTTATAATGCCTCCTAATTTCTATCATCTCTATGTTGCCAGTGGCCTGAGACATGCACCAGATTTGATGCCGGAACAGTTCCACCAAAAGAAATCCCTTTGCCGTAATATCTTTTGAGGAAAATATTATTCTTTAAGGCTCTAACAGTAAATCGTAGAAGAAAGCATGGAACATTTCTTGTAGTTAATACATGTTCATGCGAAAAGAAATGATATTTTCATTAAACAATGTTGATTTTAATAACTTTTACAAATGTGAACATTATTATTCATAATTTAAGTAACCAGATAAAACCACAGTTATTTATTATGAAGATTGAAAACTATTTACATGGTCTCTTAATTAGAAGTAGCTTTATTAGAAGACTGAAGGGTATTTAAAAGATGGAAAAATACCCATGATGACACCATCATTTTTATTAACTAAATATCAAGAACTGTGCAGGGATAAGATTTAACCCTCTGCAAACTGCCAAGTTAGCATGAGGTAGTTTGTGGATGCTGCCAGAGGACAGGACACTCCCCCAGGATCAGAGACAAAGGACTCCCTGCCAGCACAGAAGGCAGCCTGTGGTTCAAGTTCATATTGGTTCCTGAGTTCCTTTCCTATTGCTGTTGTAACAAAGGACCACAGACTCAGTGGCTTAAAGCAATACACATTCATCTTCTCACTGTTCTAGGGTGCAGTAGTGCAAAGTCAATGTCAGTGGGCTAAAACCAAGGAGTGGCCAAGGCTAAGTTCCACACCTAGGCTCTTGGGAGGGATTCATCATCCTACCTTTCCCAGCTTGCAGAGGTGCTCACACTCCTTGGCCCAGGGCCCTGTGTCACTGTGACCTCTGCTGCCACTTTACATCTCTGTCTCTGACTATATAGATATAGAGGAAGAGTCTTCTACATCTGGTATGGACCCTTTTTCCTACATGGACATTGTATCCTTATTTATGTGCAGATGAAAACCCCTTCCCTCCAGGGTGCGGTGGCATCAGCTCACAAGATGACCACTCTGGGCTTTAAGTGTCCTCTTTGTATTGTCATCAGGGAACTTCTCTTTCCATAGTTAGCTCTGTGTTACTTTGTTGTTATATTTTACCCAGAATTACTGAAAGTTTTACTTAAAAGGGATCCTAATTAGCTCTGTTTACCTGTTTCCAGAGCTGAAAGCTTCAGTTCTAGAGTATCAGTTTGATTTTTCCTAAAAATACATTCCAGTATATTTCTCTGGTGAAAGTCTCTACCCTGTTATCTATTCTCCCATCATTTCCTTATTTTCTTGAATATATTAAAAGTATTTTATAGCCTTTATTGGTAACTCTGATGCCTACATCACCTGGGGTTTGCATCCTTTGTCTAATGCTCCTTATTCTCATGTTATCTGTCATATAGTCTGGACATGTTGCATGTCTAGAAATTCTTTATTACATGGCAGACATTGCAAATGAAAAATCCATGTTATCTTCCGTGAGAGCTTTTCTACCTTCCCGTTAGGCAGACAGTGTGAGGGACTGATCATGTCACTCCAATCAGGCGCTGAGGTGGATCAGGACTAAAGTGCCTTTTTTCTTAAAACAGCTTTGAGGTATACTTGGCAAAATAATTTTCACACGTTTAAAGTGTACAGCTTAATATGTTTTGACGTAAGAATATCCCCAAGGAACCATGACCACACTCAAGACAGTGAACATACCCATCACCCACAAAGCTTCTCTCCTGACTTTTTTTGTCCCTCCCTCCCTCCCCGTCTCTTCCCCTGGGAACCATTGATCTGCTTTCTATCACAACATATTGGTTTGCATTTTCAAGATCCTTATATGAATGGATTCATGCAGTATCTACTCTATGTTGTCTGACTTCTTTCATTCAGTGTAATTATTTTGAGAATCATCTGTGTTGCTGTATTAATAGCTTATTTGTCTTATAGTAGAGTATTGTTTAGTGCTGAGTTTTTACTGAAGAGTTTATTGTGAGCAGTGTTTGTATAGACCATCATTTCTTTCTGCATTTACTTCTTGATGGATGCATGGGTTATTTACAACTTGTGCTATTATAAATAAAATAGCAGTGAATATTTGGTTATAAGTCTTTGTATGGACATATGCTTTTCCTTTCTAAAGCACCAGATGAGGAATGTCTGGATTATATGGTACATAGGTGTTTACCTTTTTAAAAGAATCTGTTAAAGACTTTTCCAAAATGGTTGTACTATTGTAAATTCCTCGTGGTGTGTATCAGTTCTGGTTGCTCTACTTCCTTGCCAGCACCTTGTAAGGTCAGTCTTTCTAACTGTATTCATTCTAGTATGTATGTGAACTAGTATCTCACTGTGGTTTTTAAAAGTATTTCTCTAATCATTAATGACACCTTTAATCAGCATCTTTTCATATGCTTATTATCCATCTGGATATCTTTACTGAAGTGTGTTTTCTGGCCTCATTCATTCAGGTGTTTGAATTATTATTGAATTTTGAGACCTCTTTATTCTGGATCAGATACAAAGAGAGACCATTATCAGATATATGATCTGCAAATAGCTTCTGTCTATGGCTTGTCTTTTCATTTGCTTAGCAGTGTTTAGAAGAGCATTGAAGAGTCTTCATGTTCATAAAGTTCACTCTATCAGTTTCTTTTTAAAATAGATGATACTTTTGGTGTCATAGCAAAGAAAAATTTGCCAAACCCAAGGCCATAAAGCTTAAGCCTATGCTTGTTCTCCTAGCTGTTTTATAGTTTTAGATTTCCTATTAAGATCTATGATCCATTTTGAGGTAAATTTTGTATATTTTGTGAGGTGTGAATCAAAGTTCATTTTTTTTTTTTGCGTATCACTATCTAATTGTTCCAGCACTACATGCTGAAAAGATCCTTTCTCCACAGCATCCTTTTTGAGAATCAATTGTCTGTATAAGTCTTGGTTTAGTTCTGAACATTCTATTGTGTTCCATTATTCTATTTTCCTGTTTTACACCAACACCCTAATTTCTGATTACTGTAGCTTTATAAAAAAAAAGTTTGAAAATCAGATAGTGCAAGTCTTCCAACATTGTTTTTCTTGTTCAAAGTTGTTTTGGATTTTTGGGATCCTTTGAATTTTTATATGAATTATAGAATAAGTTTTTAAATTCCTTACATCCTGTTCTGCCAAAATTCCACCCATGTCTTTGGCCGTCTCCAGAGCCACATTTTCTGAAGAAGTCTCTCTAGATCCCAGGTGAAAGGAATTTCCCTTTCGTCTGTGCTCAAATCACATTTGATATTATTTGATTCCATTTAATCATATTTGCCTGTATGTACTTGTCTGATCTTTCCAGCCATTTAGTAAATCTCAAAAGATTAGGAATCTTGACTTGGTTCCCTCTGTGTGCTGAGAAACTAGTTCTATGCTTTGCAGGAGTGAGCCCTGCAGTAAGAGGTATCTGCAGCACACATCTAGCTCATTGCTTGAATATTGTCAAGGAATTCTGCAGATTTAGAATTGTTTATTGATTGTTGTCTCCAAGACGGCTCAGTCTTTTTTATTTCTATTGCTACTGCTGCAGTTTCAAAGAACAATGGGCTAGTTATTTTCCAAATATCAAATCATACTCTAATTGTGTTGTCACGCAAATTATGTGCTGCTGTGTCTTAACAACCTGCTTAGTGTTCACAGGCTCCTTCACTCATGGAAAATTTGGGAGAATGTCATATCCTTAGAGATAGCAATGCTGTCTTTGGCGACCTGAGCAGCAGTATCTGAATTCACTCCTGCTATTTTTCCAGTGTCCCCTCTAGACCTCCTCCAGCCCTCCATGGGGGGCCCTGCAGTTCTGCCCTAGAAAAGCCTGTTGCTTCTCAGGAAGACTTCCCTATGAAACATAATCATGTCCTTCTTGTGGGGACATTCAGTCCAGAGACCTGAAAGCAGGGGAAAATGTTCAGCCTGCTTTTGGTAGAACCTAAATTCTTCCATACTTGTTAGAAGCAATTTCAATGAGGAAACTGTTTTGGCATCTAACAAGTCAGCATAAATGACTGATGAGGAAGATCAGCTTCCCCATCCCACTCAGTCGTCATGTTGATGTGACACACACATTGGCAAACATTTTCCCCTGTGAGCAACGTAAAGTTCAAGACGTTATGAATGGCTTTTTATTTTTATTTCTTAGTCTTTCCACATTCACTGTGTCTCGTGAGATTATATGAATCCTGCTTATTTTCAGCCCAGCACTAAACTTTTTAAAAGGATCACGTGTTTAAAAGGCTAGTGGACAATTTTTTAGAAGACAGAAATCCTTAGATTTTGGTCCCAGAGTTGAATCTTGGTTAGTGGTGAATGAAAATTCCCGTTAAAATTTTAAATTCAGTGATATAAAGTCTTAAAAATAGTTAAATATTAGTCAATTTCATTAAACACTATAAGAGTTATTTACCTTTAAGCCTGTTTCTGGGGCAATTTTGCAATGATTCCCTCCCTTTATCGATTCCCTCTTTATCAGAATCCTTGAGAGGCCCCTGTCATCATTGTCAGTATCATCATCATCATCATGGAACTGATTCTTCTGGAAGATTCTAGGAAAATAAAGAGATGGACGGGATTATGTGTAGGTCAGTGTGTGCATGTACAATAAGAACAGCTGTCAGGCATTAGATGCAAGATACCCATTTCATTTAGGGGAGAATGTGGTCATGAAATCCTGATGTGGTGAATGAAGGAAGCGGTGGGAACAGGATAGTCAATGCAAAGGAGGAGGAAGTGAGTGAGTTGGAGAGCATAGATCCTTGGTTAGTTGATCAGCACATTGGTAAGAATGAGGGGAGTGTGATGGCAGAATCATGTCCCTCCCCGGCCACAGGGTAGCCACCTGTGACATGTTACTGTACATGGCAAAAGGGATGACAGATATTTTAGGATTAAAAATCTTAGAGGATTTCTGTCTCCTAAATTGTCTATTAGTTAGCCTTTAAACCCATGATACATTATTATAGATTAGTGCAGGGGCACAAATAAAAAGGATTCATATAATCTCACCAGACAAACTGAATGTAGAAAGGATAAGGAAGAAAAACAAAAAGTCACTTATAAGTGCCTTGAACCATAAATTGCTCATGAGGAAATGTTACACAAGGTGAATGTCACAGCCACATACATACTGCCTGAGTGGGATGGGACAAGGGGATCCTGAGATGAGACAATAGGGTGAGTAGTCTGGATTGTCCAGGTGGGCTGAATGTAATCACAGGGGTCCTTAAATTGGAGGATATTTCCCAGCTGAGTTTAAAATCAGAGGGAGGTGTAGCGATGGAGCAATGTTCAGAAAGGCTGCTGACCATGAAAATGGAGGAAGTTGAGGGGCACAAGCTGAGGAAGGTGGGTGACCTCTGTAAACTGGAAAAAAAAAAAGGAAACATTCTCTTCTAGACCCTCTAGAAGGAAGGAACCCTGCTGGTATCTTGAATTTATCCCAATGAGAACTGTGTTGGATCTCTGACATCCACAGCCATAAGCTGATAAGTCTGTGCTGGTTTAAGCTATTAAGCTTAATGGAATTTGTTACAGTGGTAATAGGAAAATAACATAGTGAGCGGTAGTGTAAGGGATTAAAGGTCTAGGATGGGGTGTGGAGAGAATTCTGACATTTACACCTAAAAAACAACCAGGTGAAGTGGGAAGGTGTTTTAAGGAAGTCCTACCTGGCAGGGCTGTCAAGCAGACTGGAGTGAGCGAATCCTTGGAGTTAGAGGAATCAATTAAACCTCTACAAGGAAAATAAGAAATAAAATGTAGCAGGGCTTCAGTGTTAGTAGATGTAGGAATGGAAATGGGCAGAGAGATATAAACATTATTTTGAAATTAGCTACAGGTTTGATGACTGCATGTTTGGGAGAGTTAGCCGATGTGTGGACTGAATGCATCCCCTCAAAATCCATATGTCGAAACCTCATCTCCCAGGTTGATGATATAAGGATGCGGGGCCTTTGGGAGGTGATTAGTAGGATAAAATGAGGTCATGAGAGTATTGCCCTCATGAATGGTATTAGTGTTCTTATACAGGGCCCCAAAGTGCTTGCTTCTCTCTCCTCTCTGGGCCATGAAGATAGTGGGAAGACAGCCATCTTCGAGCTGGCAATCCTCTCCCAGATACATTGACCTTGAAAGCCTCAGCCTCCAAACCATAAGGAATATGCTGGTTGTTTAAGCCACCCGACACACGGTAATTTGTTACAGAATCCCAGACTGACGAAGACAGTGGAGAATGCCACTGCGTTTGGCACTGATTGCCTGGAGAATGCTGAAACCCAGGGAAGTGGGCAGCACAGACGTTTACTCATTTAATCCTGCCAACACTGTAGGGGATAGAGTCTACATTTTCCTCGCTATTTAAAAGGTAAGGAAAAAGAGGCACAAATAATAACAATGACAATGACAACAACAACAACAACAGCAACAATAATTTGTCCAAGATTCACACAGAACTCCCTGGAGGGAGAGTGAGAATTAATACTTATGCAGGCTGGCCCCAGAGCCCCTGCTCATAACTACTAAGTCAGATCACCTTGCTTATTTAGATCAGTTTTTTTTCAACTGTGATATGAGTGTACTGTGTCCAGTAACTTATAATTTCAAAATACCTCACTGTAAGGGAAACATTAGTTGCAGGCATTACAACCCACAGAAAGCTAGACATACAAAAATAACTTGTTAGGGCAAGATAACCAATAATGTTTTTAAATATTATACCTGCTGACCCTTTGCAATAAAGTGTTTATTTATAATTCTGTCTGGCTACAGAATAACATCATAATCCTGCATGTGGCTGGTGGCTCCCGTGTTGGACAGCACGGGTCTAGAGAATTTAAATGACTTGCCCAGCCTTGCCCAGGAAGCTCGTGGTGGGATCAGAGCTATAGTCTGGGACTGTTCCTTCCTATCCAACAATTCCCTCATGGAAGTTTAGAAGCTTCTCCTTTGGTGCCCAGCTGTCTATCCGTACTTATGACATCTTGTCAGGTGCCCCGGCCTGCTCCTGAACATCAGCCAGAACCCACTTCTGCTCTTTTTTGGCCAGGTAATACCTTCTAGCAACTTCCATTGCCTTCTTGGCATCAGTTTTTACATGGAAGGGTAGTGGCTAGAGAAGGAAATGTGTCCACATGACAGGTTTTTCATAAATATAGTAGGAGTGGTCAAGAGAAGAAAACCTCAGGAATACGAGTGGAAGCAGGTCATTTAATATACCAAATGCGTACTTTCAATGTATGTTTGTGTTTCCGAGTCCACGCTTGTTCTACTCGTGCATTATAGGCCAACACATCAGGAGACAAGGATTTGGGGCAAGAAATAGCGGCTTTAATTTGTAAAGCCAGCGGAGAAGATGGTAGACCAATGTCCTGGAGAACCATCATCCCAAGTCAGAATTCAGGCTCTTCTTATATTAAAAAGGGGAAGCGGGAATGCTTGGTTGTTGCAAACTTGGTGTATGAATTCTTTGTTGTTAGAATCCTTTGTTCTTGCAGCTCTTCACCTGGGTCAGATCCGTGTAAACCTCCAACAAGCAAATGTTATTTTCTATTCTGTATCTTGTTATCTTTATACGAATGGAAAAGTGATAATATCCTTCAAAGTCAGAGCCTTGAGAATAGGGTCTCCTGTATATTTCAGGATCTAGGCAACATTGTTTCACAAAAGGTGCAGAAACAGCAAGACTAAGCCTAGGAAACAGGGCACAGGTTTAAAGTCAAAGGAACAGATCTAATATGGAGTCAGATTTGTTCTTTCCTATTTCAGTAGTGCCATGGAGAAGGCACTGTGGGCAGCTTTCTGTAGGGTCCTGGAGGCTTTCTCTCTCAGCCTCTGTGCGCCTCTATTGAAAACCCGTCATCGCTATCTGGCCTGCTGGAAAACCAGTCCGCCTGTTTTGCCCTGAAGTTGTGTTCTGTTTATAACTCATCTCTACTCCTTGGAAAACAACTCAATAAAAACTCAGTTGGTTTCCCACCAGCCCTGAGCAGGGGTGAGGGATAGCATGTTATTATTTTATTAAAAAAATATATAAAAGAGTTTTAAAACAGCACTGGGCACATAGGAGAGAGATAATCAATGCTTCCTGGCTTAAATCGAAAATGATGACTCAGTGAGTCTATGGCTGCTGTATTTGCTGAGCTAGTTACTCCTTTGCTCCATTACACATTTATTTTAACTGAAAAAGAAATATATGCATATGGTTAAAAAAATTCAAACAGAGCAAAAAATACTCAAGTGAAAGAAGTTTTCCCTCATCCTCTGTTCTTACATGCCTCCCTGGAGATGCCAATGTTTACAATCCTTTGTGTGCTTTTCCAGATATGCTATGCAAGTTCCCACCAATGTATGTAAATTCCTTTAAAGTTTTACTTATTTTTAACTTTAAGGGATTTAAATCCTCAAGTGGCTTCTGCCACAGTAATAGAAAAGAAGAAATCTGACTCCATATTAGACCTGTTCCTTTGACTTTAACCCTGTGCTCTGTCTCCTAGGCTTCTTCTTGCTTGTAAAACAATGTTGCCTAGAGCCTAAAATATACAGGAGAGCCTATTCTGAAGGCTCTGACCTTTAAGGGTATTTAACACTTTTCCAATCATATAAAGATAACACGTTGCAGAATAGAAAATAACGTTTGTTTTGTTGGAGGTTTACAGGGATCTGACCCAGGGAGATAGCTGCAAGAACAAAGGATTCTAACAAGAAGGAATTCCTACACCAAGAAGTTTGCAAAAACCAAGCACATAGGAAAGCAGCCTGAATTCTGACTTGGGGAGATGGTTTTCCAGGACATTAGTTTGCCATCTAGGTCTACAGAAACTTGCTATTCCATGCCCCAACACTTGGTCTCCCAACTTACTGGCCTGTCCTGCACTGAGGAGAATGAATTTGGACTCAATAACACTTCTACCTACCTAGCAAGTTGGACACTGGGACTGAGGGCAGCTCTCCCACACACAGGGGCCTACGGTGAGCCCTTGATTATTCCCCGAGGTTGGGGTGTGGTTTACCCAGGAGGGATGGGGACTCTACACCAACACTCAGGCAGTCTGCTCCTTCTGGGGCTCTGACATTTTACCTCCCGCTCCCTGCCAGCCCAACATTTGGGACAGTGGAGCTAAGGCAGAGATCGTGCCTGCCTGTTTCCCAGCGTGTAAAAGGGGAATATGTACTCTTCCCAAGGTAGTTCTGAGAAACAACACCTGCGGGTGCTTGGTTCCCTGAGCAACAGTAAACCTAGCTCCTTGTGGGGGCAACGGGTATGATACCCGTAGGGTTTCTGCAGAGACCTTAGCTGGAGGGCTGGGCCAGGGACGTAAAATATGAGCTGTGGGCAATGACGGGTAAGAGAAGGGTGTATATGCAGGACTGCTGCCTCCTTCGGGGTGCCACAAGAGGTAAAACGCTTTCTCCCCATCTCTGTTACTCCCCTCCCAATTCCAGATAACTGCCTTCCCTCTGCTCCTCCTGTCCATGTGTCTCCCTCCACTTTTCCCCGCCTCCCCTCCTCCTCCCCTATTCTCCCTCCCTCGGTTCCCCTTCCCTCTCAGGACCCAGAGCGGATCGCTGGCCCTCCTGCGCATGCGCAGTTGCTGCCAGCTGGACCGCGGGTTGGAAGCTCCAGCTCCGAGCCGGGGATCGGCCCCAATGGCTTCTCAGCTCTGTCGCCCTGTAGGCCTTTGGCTACTGCCTGGGGCCGGGGCCTCTGGCTGTGGAAGTGCAAGGTGAGGGGATATCGGGAAAGGGGTGAGGCGGCTGCGGGAGGGCGGTCGGCGTGTCACAGCCCCCCAGGGCGCCAGTCAGCGTGTGTTCAGCTGGATTGCTCGGGCCAGACCCCTCTGCCCGCGCCACCTGCCCCGGCGCCCCGGCCACAGCTGTCCAGGGCCAGGTGTGCCCCTGCGCCTCTTGGCCCAGCCGGGCTCCCCTCAGTCCGCGGCTGGCGTCCGCTTCCCCTCTTCCGCCCGCGAGTCCTCCCCTCCCGGGCTTCCTCTCCTAGGCCGCCGACCCGTCCCCACCACTGGGCGGGCTGTGTCCCGGGCGGGCGGGGTCTGCACACCCGGACGGGGCGGGCGGCTTGGGCTGGGGCTGGGGCTGGCCTCCGAGCGGGGCTGCAGCCCGCACCCCCCCTTTCCCTCCCCCCTAGGGCTGCCCTCCTTTCCCTTTCACCCTCCCTCAGGACCAGCTCAGTGGCGTGTGTGCTGCTCCCCGGACTGAGAGCCTCTGGCTGTAGCGCCCAGCTTCACCTGGTGGAGTCGGGAAAAGGGAGCATCAGTGCTGAGCAAGCTTCTGTCTCCTCCCTCAGTGTTTCTGCCGCAGGTAAGTATCTTGAACACTTTCAGGTGTTATGATGGCGGTGCTTGTTGATGTCACGTGTTTTTATAGTGAGAGGGATTAACAGTGGTGAAAGCAGGGCTTGGTTCTGTTAAAAATGAGCTGAAGGCATGAAGCTGTGATATCCTCCTTCCTTCCCTCTCCAAGGGTGAAACGTGTGACAGTCAATTTTAAAAAGATAGTTACAGTCCCTAGCTAGCCCAGCCCAGCTAGTGTGTGTTAACAGGAACAGCATCACCAGAGGCCTTGGAGACCCAGGGATATTGCAGTCCTAAAGAACTCCTGGCACAGTTTGGTTTGTATTGGTTTTTTGTTTTTCTTAAATTGTGGGACAGACTAGTGGTATAAAAAGAAAAATATTTGTCAAGAAATATTTTTTCATATAACAGCGTTATTGTGATATAGTTCACACACCATGAAGTACATCCATTTAAATGGTAAAATTCAGCAGCTTTTAGCATATTCACAGTTGTGCAACCATTATTATTCCAGAACGTTTTTATCACTTCAGAAAGAGCAGTGGAAATTAATGACCTATCCACCCCTCCCCAGTGGTGGTTCTAAAGAAATTTCTTGGCTAATCTTGACCATAAATTCACTTGTTACATTCCAAGAAAAATCTGGTAGGAATTCTAATCAGAATTGCAATGAATCTGTCTATCAAAACAGGAAGAATTAACGTCTTTATGGCACAAACTTCTTCTACCCATGAATATATTTCGGACCCTATATTTTCCTCTGTCCAGAGCCTGGCCCATGGGAAGTCCTCACTACTTGTTGGGCTTGTGAATGATGAGATTCTATACATCGTTAGTTGCAGCTGTAGCCTTTCACAGAAGAGAAAAGAAAGCTCAGTGAAGCAAGTGACTCTCTGATGGTCAGAAAGAGTGACAGCCATTGCTGGAGTGATCCAGTGGACTTGGTGTTTACAACCAGAATTCTCCACCACCTACAGCTAAGGGGATTAGAGTGTTCTTTTATTTTTTCTTAATGGCGTTGCTTTTATTTTTACTTATTTTTTAAATTATTTTTTATTTAAGTGTAGTCAATTTACAATGTTAGTTTCAGGTGTACAGCAGAGATTCAGTTATAAACATATGCATATGTATATACATATGTTTTAGATTGTTTTTAGTATAACTCATTACAAGAAATTGAATATAGTTCCCTGTGTTATATAGCAGGTCCTTGTCATTTATTTTATATTTACTAATTTGTATCTGTTAATCCCTCCTTTCCTGCCTGCTAAATACAGTTTGCTTTCTATGTCCATGAGTCCATTTATAGGAGCACCATTTTTCCTAGTAATATATGCTCTTTGGCTGCTTTCAGTTTCAGTAATTCCATCTTATCTGTGGGCGCTTTTCTTCTGGTTGCCTTTATGTGGTTTGCACACGTGGTAATAGAGATCTTTATTTGGGAGAACTCCAGGTCTCGTGTAGTCCCTGGTACAGAATGCCCACTGAATTGATGATTGAACTGGGAAAAAAGCACAGTAAATGCTGGAATTTCCACTATGGTTGAGAATTCCAGGTTTCAATAACCTGTTTAGACAACCTTACTATTGGCTGCACCCATACTGGGTAATTTGGTGGAAATTCATGGTATGGTGGTGTAGAGACGGGACCTTGTATTCTTCTTCTCTTTCTATTTTCTAACACTCATTTTCCTGGGCCTTCCAGATCCTCCCCCAGAAGTGCCCAGGGCTGGCTTAGTGCTGCACTGAGGCAATATTTGTTAATAACGCCCTTTCCTCTTCTCCTCTGAGCCTCCGTTTCTTTCTGTGCACAATGAGCGCTTAGACTAGATAAATACTTTTCAGTTTCTTTTAAAGCCATGTTTCCTTTGAGAAACAGAAAATGCAAATATCTCCTCTCAACCCAACCCTTTAGATTTTGGTATGTCCTCCAAGGAGTGACATAGCTCTTTGTGAAAAATTGATGTGATTTTGATTGCAGGTGACACAGAAAAGACTCTTCAGAGATTTATTGCAGGGAGAGGGCAGGAAAGAGGCAGTATGTGACACTTTCTAGTGTGAGCAACGGAGCAGGGACTTGGATTTAAATACGGTGTCTGACGTGGCCTCTCTCTAATCTTGTAGAATGTGATAAACTTCTCTACCTCAGTTTCTTGATGTGTCAAGTTGGGGTGATAATATTTTAAGGCTTCTGTGAAACATTATACAAATAAGACATTTGTGTCTCGGTAGAAACAAGATCTGCTAGGGATTCAGGGATTTGTTTAAAAAAAATTCTTGTCCATAGCACTCTGTCTGTGTGTATTTAGACGTTCCTGGAGGGTGAGGGTGAGTCTAAAGTCCATTGTGGGACAGGTGGCCCATATTTCTCCGTGTCCCAGTTTACCCCCTACTCCCCAGTCCTCTTCCTCAGTCCAGGATGAAGTTCCCTAGTAGATTTACACAGAGGTCTTGTGGAAATGGCTTTTCATTTTATTGTTTCACCAAGAAGGGCTGCCATCATGATCTCTGTGGTCAGGTTTTGAAGGGCTGCCATCATGATATCTGGTAAGAATTCTATGCAATTTGGAGTTCCAATTTAATGAAAAGAAAAAAATTACAAATAGAAAATTAGAACAAGGGTGGTGACAGGGGCTCTTTTAAGTGGACACCATTAGCTTTGTTAGCTTCAGGTGCTGTGGCCTGTTGCCACGAGGACCCATCCTCTTGCTCTGAAGTTGGAGGGACTAGTGGGCTCAGTGGGAATGTTAACTGAGTGTATCTCATGGGCTGGGCATTGTCCTATTTGTACTGTGTGTTCCTTATTTGAGACAGTGAGCTCACCTAACTTCGATAACCTCTTTAAAATATTAGACTTTTAATTTTGAGATGTAATGTAGATTCCCATGTGGTAGTAAGAGATTATATGGAGAGGGCCTATGGACCCTTTGCCCAGTTTTCTTAATGGTTCCATCATGCAGTGTTGGGGTACAATTCATTACTGACTCACTAACAATTTGAGGTTTGTGTTATTGCCCTTATTTCTATTCACGATTAAACTGGGGCTTCGTGAAGCACGCAGGCCTGTCCAGGTCACCCACATTGTTAATGCAGAGTCGGGTGAACGTGGGCTTGGGATTTCCAGGCAGTACCATTATGATGGTTTGTGGCAGGGAGCAGCATTCACTTTGCTTGTTTATTCATTCATTCAACAAACATTTATTGAGTAAACTCTGTGGGTCAGATGCTTTCATAGAGTTATCTGATTCTTCAGCAGTACTGAGAATCAGGTAATGTTTATATTTTTTAATCTGAGAAAATTAGCTCTGAGAGGTTATAACCTCCCCAAAGGAAGTATAACTCATAAAGGAGGGATAGAACATGTGTACAGTCACCTCCTTTTATGCAGGTGGTACCCTATGCATTTTACATTTTCAAACATCCGTAATCCAGATATATTCTTGTAAGGCAAGGCTTTTTTTTAATTGAAGTATAGTCAAGTTTACAATGTTGTGTCAATTGCAAGGTGTTTTTTGACTTTTGAATTAAAAAATACTTTTTCAGGAGGGAAATTAGGTGTATTTATTTGTTTGATTTTTTAAAATGAGGTACTGGGGTTTGAACCCAGGACCTCGTACATGCTAAGCATGTGCTCCACCAATGAACAGTACCCTCTACCCCAAGGCAAGTTTTCTTATCCATTATTATGAAGCTTAGGAGTTCAAATAAATTGAATAGGAATCCAGATCTTTTGATCCTACTGTGGTCCTTCTCTTTATATTCTGCTGAAGGGGGTTGGGGAAGCATTTCCTTTGTTCATTTCTTTATTCAGCATTTTTGAGCAGTGACTTTGCATCAGGGCCTTGCTAGGTGCTTGGAAATAGAAAATAAGAAATGACCTTTCTCTGCAGAGGCAGGAAGCCTAGACCAAAAGCTGGGTAATGTGATCCGAGCTACAGTAGCCATATGCAGACTCTGAGGACAAACTGTACCCTTGGATTTGCTTTGGCTTCCCTTGTCTTCTGGCTGGTACACACCAGGTCACCGCAACCCAGATGGGCCCGTAGCACACAGCAGAGAATGTACCTCGATCTCCTCTCCCCTCTCGGCAGGGCCTGCAACATGAGCATCCCTGACTACGTGCAGTGTGCTGAGGACCACCAAACTCGTCCCGTTGTGGTCCAATCCATAGAGATCATCTCAGAGGAGAATTTCTTTTGCATCTATCAGCTACTCACCTCGGTTAGCCATATCAGCCCTTGTGGCTCCCAGTGGACACTCTGTATCCACTACAGGCACCGCTATGTGCCCGAGAATCGGTGGAGCGTCTTCCAGAAACACCCCAAGGTCGTGGGCCTTGTCACCATTACCGAATGTCTCTCTGCCAAGGCCTTCGAGAAGCTCCACATGCAGAGGAGCTGTATGGTGCATCGCTTAATGACTCTCAGCTTTTTGTCTTTGTGCAGCATGGGGAGGTAGCCGAGCAGACACGCACCGACGTTGCCTTCAATCTAAGAGTACTGCAGGGTGGCGGAGAAGAGGATCGAGGACTTCACTGAGTCACTCTTCATCTTGCTCAAGTCCAAGTGGCTGGATGGTGGCCCCAAGAATTCTGGGGACAAGATCCCCCTCCCCTGCATCCCGTTTGAGAAGGAGGACTTCATGGGACTGGACACAGACAGCAGGTAAGTTTACCTGGAAGCCAGTCCACCTTGGCTGTGTGCTGGATTGCTTCCCTACATCCAGAAAGGGATCAGCAAGGAAGAAGTCAATCTTGTAGCCAAGGGGGGAGGGAGGTGCAGCCCGCCGGTTTCCAGACATTTCAAAGTGAATCCGCCTTTATTTCAGAGAGATCCTTTTAGGGTTAGTGTGGACACTTACTCCCGCTTTACAGCCAGGAACATGGTGGGACCCCTGGAGTTGCTGTCCAATAAAGTAGCCAAAGCCACATGCTAGGAGCACTGGGGAGGAGGCTGGACTCAGCTGAGATGTACTGTAGGTCAAATGCACATCAGACGCTGAGGCTTGTCTAGTAAAAGTACATAAACTATCTCTCTACTTCCTATATTGATTACATGTCAAAATAATAGTATTTTACATACAGTAGATTAAGTAAGATCTGTTCTTAAAATCACATTCTAGTATTTGTTTTTTGTTTGTTGGTTTGTTTCTTTGTTTCAAATTTTAAACGTGGCAACTGGGAAACTTTCTTTACATGGCTCTCATTTCATTTCTGTTGCGCAGCCTGTCCTGGTACATGCTCATCCCTTTGCTTATAGATGAGATGCTGAGCCCCGAGAGGCAGAACGAGGCGCTGGTTGAGCTGCGGCTGGAGCCACTGTCACCTGCCTCCCAGGCCCAGCACCTTTTCAGCTCAGGCCGTCTCTTCCTGCCCGACAGCCACCATGCCAAGTTAGGACATCAGAAACACCGCCAGGGACTTCCTAATGAACTCCTTATGCAGGGAAAGGCGTATCACGGTGTATGGGACAGAGCAGGGAAATGTTCATTCCCACTTTGTCCCTGTGATTAAGTCAATGGCCCCACTTTGCCTCGGAAGTACAGATGAGCTCTTCTGGGCTGCCTACCCCCCACCTTCTGCTCTGTTTCCCCGTATATCTATCATGTTTTCCCTCGGGCTGAAGAGGGTGAGATGCCTTTGCCGAGACGTGGTCCCCCTTTGCTGGGGTGAGTGAGGGAAGCTGTGTCCCCCCGGCCTACGGCCTCGGTCCTTGAGTCTGGAGAGGGCTCATGGTGGTCCCACAGGTGGCGGTCAGAAGACCTGGCATGTGCTACCGGGCCCGCTTTGGAGGTGGTGCTCTGTGATTCTTGAACTTACCTAAGATCAGATCCTACTTTCTGGTTGTTGGTAAGTTGGAGGAGAAGATGCTAGGGAATTAATAAAAAGAATGTCTAGACCAGCCCTGTGAGTGAGAAGCACAGGGGACACTAGTCCCACCTGCGAGAGCCCACCTAGCAGGCTCTGGATGAATTTTCTGTTCCTCCCCAGAAATACCTCTATGGCTTAAGGAAGAGGAGAGGCATGTCGTGGCCATGATCTGTACTTGTCCTCACAGGGCCCTGTGATCTACATGCCCGCACTCCCCATCTGCTTCTTGGAGATGAGCTGGCATGTTTAGGAGCCTGGGCACTGCTGAGGGCATAGCTCCCAGCACCGTGCTACACAGAGTCTCGCTCCGTTCACCTCATCTGTCAACTCCTGCTGAGGCCCCAGACATTAGTCAAGTAGGTGCATCAGCGAAACCTAAGCAGGGACCACCTTCTCCCCCTGGACAGACTGGTGAGTGAGCAGTGGAAGCCTGGAGCCCTGCCCCAGCCCCCACGCCAGTGCCACTTCTTTTGTCATAGGAGGCACTGGTGACATTTTTGCTCAACAAATGCTTGTCTCTGAGTCTGCAGACCCACCAGAGGATGCCAGCTTGTTTTTGCCTTTTGAAGTCTGCCCTTGGGACTTGGCGGAGTAGCCGGATGTGTACTTAGCCCACAGTGGTTCAGCGCATTAAACCTGCCTCCTTGTGGGTCTGTCTATTCTGGTACCATAAGGGCTCAGCCAGCATCTGAACGTCATTGAGATAACGCGGCCAGTGAGCTCGGGTCAAGCACATTCTCCTCCAGTCACTTTTACTCCATTGTTTCTTTTACTATTCCACAGTCATTAATTTTTTAAACAATGTTTGGTGCAGGAGCAGAGCCTCATTCTCTCCTGCTACTCTTGGTGGAAGTGAGTAAAACGGTCCAGACTGAAATGCGACAATAATTTGTAGCTCAAAAGCTGCCTAGTCGCTTGTAGGTCGAATTTTGGTTAGGGGAGCTGAACACGTTGTGGTCCCCCGGCAGCGCCGCTCCCCTCAGGCCCCTGCTTTCCCTTGAGCAGGAGGTGAGGTTGGGCCTCACCATCCCCGCGTCCCTGGCCTCACACACTCACATAAATTCTTGTACATGCAGTCAAAATTATTTTTGTTCTTGTGTGATTCTAATTTTCTCTTGTTCCTCTTTTCCTTTTTCTTTACTCCTTTTTCACTTGTACTGCCCAGTGAGCATGTTGTTGCTTCTGAAAATGTGGGCTGTGCACACCCTGCATTGGAAATAGCCAGATTGCCCTCCGTACAGTCTCCATCGCTTTAAAAAGCAACAACTTAACAGCTGTTTTGATCCATCTATTATCTTAGTCATTTTTTGTTTTCTAATTTTTTGGAATATTTGCTTTGTTAGCTCATCACCCACTGGTGTTTGATACCTGTTGAAATCCTTGCTTTTGAGGAACATGTTTGGTCCTCCTTTTATTTGATGACAAATGCGCCCTTATTAAATTTGTTTCATTGTTTTGAAGAAGTAAGATGTGAATTGATTTAGTCGGCTGCTCAGGGATTCTTTTCATGGAGTATTTAAACTTGTAAGGTCAAACTCTGCAGCATTTTGCTCGATTCCTGCTTTTACACAAACGTGCTCAGCACGCGGTTCCTGGCTGTCGCTGTGTGACGTGCGTGACGTCGCTTCCTGGCCGGCGGTCACTGGTGAGGATGTGGCCGCCACGGAGGTGACAGCTGCAGGGGACGCTGTTGGAGGAAGAGGTCACCGTTTGGTTCTTTAATTTTTTTTTTTTGCATTCAACTTCCCCGTGCCATTTACTTTACTTTGCCTTCATAAATGGGCAGAATTGGGTCTAAAATCCATGCCACTATTTTTTCCCTTTACGAGGCTGGTTTTTCTGAGTATCAGGACAACATGGCCTTCTCCTAAGTAGCTGGCTTACCTGGATCTGTTGGGCAAAGGGACTGCTAAAAGGGCCGTAGCTTCCTCTCTGCTCCAGCCAGTGGGCATTCAGAGCTGGGTCTGTGGTTTGCCTCAGCAGCCGTGCAGACCTTCCTGCCTCGGCCTTTACTTTTAACCCATGTTGGCAGTAAAGAGCTGAATCCGTTTCTGTTGCAGCTGACGCCCACCACGTGGGCCCCCTAACGTGTCGTTAGTTTGTGGTAGTCAGTCCCCAACACCCCAGTCAACAATGAAGGAAGATGATTTGTCCAACCCAGGACCTTGGATTCTCAACCCTACCCTGGTTCATCTCACCTGGTGGAATTGTTTGGCCACCACCATCATGCTGACCATGAGGCCTTGTTTCTCCTTTCATGCTCTGGTCCAAATGTGGACACTTCATTTTTCACTGAATTTGTCTCGCTTGAGACAGGCCAGAATATCTGAATGAGTCCATCACATTCTGGGTGGGGAACAGAACAGAAGTAAGTGTCGCAAGTAGATGGAGTCTAGGCTGTCCGGGTTGGCAAATGCAGGCTGGGATCTGTGATGGCTGGGCTGTACACTGGACACAGGCCTTTCCCATGGCTCCTGAGAGCCCATGAGTTGAAGTGATAACAGCCTTGCGTGGGTTCCCCCATCCTCATCTGCTCATTGGCAAGTGTGTCTGCTAATTAGGAGCTCCCCCAGACCTCGGGCCCTTCAAAGCTCAGACCATGGGAGAACCTTGAGTCCCTTCTCCTGGGCCTCCTGTGTGAGAATCCACTGCCTTCTGAGGTGACCAGCGGCAGGAGATGCCTCCCCATCCAGGGAGCACCCTACGGAGGACTGTTAGTGCACCATGCTGTGAGCTTGTGTGTTTCCGGCCATGGTCCCTACAGAACTACACTTGAGATGGGCTTATTGATGGAGATAACAGGACTGATTCCAGGGCAGGGCCTGGGGGAGGGAACAGTGGAAATTGAATGTGACCTCAGACACCTCGGTGGGTGCTGGGGCTGTTACTAAAATGGGGAGTCTGGGAGATACCTGACAGGAATGGAATTCCAGAGTAAATGGTGGACATGAGGCATTTTTAAGATGCCATTTGTCATCCAAATTAGGACTTCAAAGAGGCACTCGGGTCGATGAGCCTGGGGCTCAGGTGAAGGAGCCGGACTAGAGATACACGTTGGGAGTCGTCATTCTTAGCTGGTGTTCACAGCCTTGCATGTGAATTAGATCATCTCGAGAGCTGCAGACTGAGACTGAGGGGGGCAGGGCTGTGTCTTGGTTGGAGGAAAGCCCAGACCATACAGCTCTGGTGTGTCAGTCAGTGGCGTTTGCCATTTTCAAAGCAATGCCAGTTATCCTTAAGGGGCCAGGGGCTGGACAGGGCCAGCCAGGAAGAAATCTGAAGGGAGGGTCGTGGCCACGTGTGCGTCTTGGGAAGGTGCAGAGGCTGCAGGGTACGGGAGGGTAGACTCCTCAGAAGCTAGAGTTGCAGTGAGGAGTGGGGAGAAGTTAGTCACAATCACCTGTGAGGGAGGGAGGGAGGCCTAGGGAGCCCCACCTTACCGGACTCGCTTTCCCATGAACAGAAGGCAGTCAGACAGAGGATCTGAGGTGAGAAGGGATGGGCACTGGGAGGGGAGCCAACCTGGAGAATGGTGCTTGCAAAATTCTGGAATAGTCTCCCTGAAAAATAGAGTTAAAAATACCCAGACTCTTAAGAACATTGTTAGTGACTTGGGAGGAGGCAGTTGTTTTTCTGGCCTCCTAAGGGTAAGGCATGTATCCAGGGATACACAGAAGATACGGGCAGTCTGTTCCGGGGGCTTGATCGTTACCGGGGGAACAGTGCAAGTTTAAAAGGGGAGAAGGGCAGCGGAGGGAAACTAGCCAGGCCCCGTGTCAGGTACCAGTCGGCCGCCCTACTTGCGTGTTTCATTCACATCCATGCCTCCCAGGTGGGCGGTGGCAGCCCCCTTTTGGGGATTGGGAAGCCTTCTCAGAGGGGTTAAAGAATTGGTCCATTTAGCGACTAGTAAATGCTGTAGCAGGATTCAAGCAGGGCCTTGTCAGAATTCAAGGGCATGTTCTCTCTACTGTTTCCAGTACTTCCCTGTTATACCTGGAATGGTGAAGTGGGTCAGTTTTGGAGCCTTTCAGAAAAAGTATGATTTAAGCGCCTCTGGACTGTTTCACAAAGCTCAGCATTCTTTGATGGTTCTGAAGCACGCAGTGATTTTCGTCCCAGAGAGGTAACGTCTAACTCCTTTGATGATGACGTGGTTGCAAATGGTGTACAGGTGCAAAACCAGACTTTGCAGCTTCTGAAGGGAAACTCTCCAGTTCTCCCTTGGTCGGCTTTCTTCCACGGGATGTAACTGTGCTGCAGCGTAGGCCTGAGCTTTCCATATGGAGTGAGAGTTTAATATCCGATGTTAGCATAAAACGGTCAGATGAAGAAAATCGAAGTTGACAATTTATTTTTGGGTTTCATTAGTCAAGATATACTATCAGTTAATGGCCCATATAGCAAATGAAATTGAGTACAGGACATTGCATTTCTTACTTTCTATTTAGAGTTCTCTTACAGAATAATGTTGCCTGCTTTGGAACATCAGCTCCACCACTCACGGCACCTATCAGTGTGTTGGTGTGATTGCATTTACAGAGTGAATGTAATCTGGGCTTCCTCAGCCCCAAACACTTCAGTGCAGAATCACGGGCTGTAGACGTCTGTTAGTCACGCAAATACTTCTAAAATTATATGATTCCAGAAAAGAAAGAAGAGAGAGAGAGAGATTGCCTTTATCAAATTTCCTTTCAGTTCTAAATGAAAACTGTTGTTGAGCAGCTCTGGTTTCCTTTGGATAAGAATATATACATTTCTTTGCATGTAACCTGGGTTTTGGGCTAGAACACCAAGTTCTTGCTGTCCACAAGCCACAAAAATAGTAGCCAAATGGCACACGTGTGAAATATTTTATACTTTTTTCTGAGAAAGTATCCTTGAATTTGGGACTTGGGCTGTGATTTCTGCTTTTTGATTCCCCCACCTGCCTTGTAATCTCTCACTCCTTCCCACGTGGTTCCCAAGTGTTCGTGGTCTCAAAGGAGCGGGCAAACACCCAGTTGGTCACCATGTACTGCTGCTATAGATAGAGCCCAGACAAGACTTAAAGGACATTATCAGAGAGAACTTCCTGGAAGAAATGGGCTGTACATTCAGTTGTGAGGACAGAGTAAGAGTCAGCCAAGAGAAGGAGTCAAGAATGTGGCTCAGGTCGCAGGTGCAGCCCGGGCAGAGGCCTGGAGGCTTTTGGCATGGGGACCCGGGGAGAGTGCCCTGTGCGGTCCAGGGTGGAGGGAGCCCCTGCTGGGGAGGACACTGGAGAGAGTCCGGGGTGTAGGGCTTTGGAAGAAGTTGAGTTTTACTAGAACTGACACAGTAGGCAGTGAAGGGTGTCAACAGAAGTGACCCTCAGGGAAGGTACTTCTGGTTTTGCTTCTGATATACTACAGACAAAAGGGTCGGGACGGGTGAGAGCAGGTATGTCTGTCCCTTTGAGATCCAACCCGTCATTCATTTATTCATAACACGTGCACTTCAGTGAGTGTAGGGGAGAGAGAGTGTAGCCACATAAATAAGCAAACTGTATTTGCTTCTTGAGAGCTTAGCGTTGTCAGTTAGCCTAGAATGTTCTAGGAAGAGAGGAACAAATTGTGGAGGTTGGAGGGAGGGAAGGCTTCCTTGGGAAACAGTCAAAATGAACCTGGAGGCAAGTGGGAAGTAGGAGCAGGTCAGGGGGCTCCTGAGGTCACTGGGGACCTATGTACTGAGATGAGGCTGGGCGAGCAGGGTCTGGGGTGGGGCTAGAACTCTACCAGGGAGCCTCTGAACTGTTTGAAGTGGGGTTGATGTAATCAAATTTGTGCTTTGGGAAGGCTGTCGTGGCTTTGTGTGTGTGTGTAGCGGGGAAGAGGTGGAGGGTGCCACCAACTGGGGGATCATTTGAAGACCATTCACAGGCTGGGATATGGGCTTCGGGGCTACTTGGGGACGGCAGGGGCAGTGTGGATGCCGGCTTTTCTTATGGGGGACTTGTTAGCGGGGCTGCCCTAGAGGCACCTTGTGGCTGGAAGAAAACTGATGGAGGCTGCCAGGGGGACATTCCTCTTCTCTCTTTCCATGCCTAGTGTGATTATCTTAGCTCAGCCAACATTTGGAACAAAAGAGCTAATCTCCAGGGTTGCCCAGGCCTTTGTAGAGCTCCTTCGAGTGAGATCTGATAGGATTTAGGTTTGTGTTCAGATCTGGATGTTCACTTAGCTAGAAACGTCCTGTCATTTCGATTTCCATAGGGGTTTTTATTCCTGATAAAGATTGCTTTCTTGGTGAGAGGAAAATTATTACAGCTGTTGTCTTTTTCAAAAAAAATCATATGTTTTAAGAGCTTTAATATTCAAAAGAATAGGAATATATAAAATATTTAAGGAAGTCTTTGGTGTGGTTTCTTTGCTTTCTGAGCTAATGTGGACTTAGAGCCTTTGTATTACTTAATAGCACATCCTTGTCAGTATTTAAAGAGCTGTTAGTGAGCACCCCAGGCCCCACCTCTCAAAGAATCGTTAAAGTTTGCTCTGAAATAGTGAGGTCATAAACGTCTTGTTTTCAGAAATCAAAAGGTTTTAAATACGCACCATAGCTCCATTTATAAAATAATAATAAGTTCAAAATTAAGAAAATGGAGGATAATTGATTTTTTTTAAAGCCTAAACATAAACTTTCTTGTGCTAATTTTGCAACTGGAAATTTTGAAAAGAAAAATCCTACTGCAATATCATCTACGTGGTATATATATATGAGTTTCACGTTTGAAATGTAACTGCGCAGTGGTTTTCAAAGTCAGGAGCATTCCAGCTCAAATACTGGCAGTGGTGGCTGCTGGTTTTCAATGGAAGAGCCTAAATTTGCCTTCTTAGCTTTTTTTTTTTTGTACTGAGAAGGTTGAGTAGTGCTTTGCCAGCATGATTTTCGGGCAATTTGAGGGCAGCTGTCGTGTTCCAGCAGTGAGATATTTCCATGCATTTTATTTTCTGGACATCACCAGGGCACATGTGGGGTTTGTGCCTGCAGGCTGGAATGCTGCAGGACTCCCTAATCCATCACCATTATGTCCTGGTGCTGCTCCGGTCAGTGAATGATTTTCTGTGACTTGGAGGTAATGTGGTCTGATGGTGATGATCAGACGTGCAGTTAAATGCTATTAATTGAAATAAGAGTAACCTAGAAACATTGCTCTAACAATATAGGATGAGGGAGGAGGATTGGCTGAGCTGCTTGCAGTGGGATGTCTTCTCAGGTGACTCCCTCACCGTGATTCCTGCCAATATCCGCCCCAGCCCTGCACGGTAGTCCTGCCGAAGCAAGCAAGCACTTTGCTCAGAAACGCACTGAATTTCCTTGCGCCTCTGTTTGTTGGCTTTTTTTTGAAAACACATTTTGCCCTTTGCTTAAATGCCATCCATGCTAGTCACCCCTTACACTCATTCTTCTGGACCTCGTCCATACATAGCTGCTGAATGGATGAACAGAATGTAGTATCTCCATGTAGTGGAACATTATTCACACGTAAGAGTGAATAAAAAAGAAAAAAAAAAGAGGAAAATGAAAAATGCCACCTGTTTTGGGAAGTCCACCCTGACTGTTCAACCCACACTTTTCCCTTTGAAACACAATCACTTATGCTCCACTCTACTCTTTTTGATAGTACTTACCACCTTCTAATAATCTTTAACGTTTCCAAAAAAAATAAAAAATAAAGAGATGCTGATGCCACTTCAAAATATACAAGCCTTGCTAACAGCATGTTAATTGAAAGGAAGCAGACACAAACGGCCAGATATTGTTGATTTCAGTGATCTGAAAAGCCCAGAAAAGGCACATGCAGAGGCAGAGAGCAGGTGATGGTTGGAAGGGGCTGGGTGGAGGGGGATTACGGAGTGAATGCTAGTGATAGGGGGATTCTTTTGGGCTGATGAAGTGTTCTGGAAATAGAAGGTGTTGAGGGCTGCACAACTGTGATTGTGCAGAAGACTGCTGAGCGCTGTGTCTGGGAGTGCCTGTTGTTGGGGCATCTTTATTTTGTTCACATCCTGCAATGTGAAGGGCCATCTTCTGCTGTGGTCATTCTACTCCTGTGAGTGGTGAGGGTCAGGACTTTGTAGAGTCCTGTTTCTTTTCTCCCTCTGGCTGAGTGTAGGCAAAAAAATTTAAGCCTGAGAAAGTGCTCCATCTACAGAAATGTCTTTCAGTTTTGCCTGGTGTAAAAATCTTGAGAGCTTTTAACCGTTGAGGCTAGTCTGTGGGGGTAAATAGCCTATGAAGCCTGGGTGAGCCCGGGAAGAGCCGCGCTTCCCTCCCAGACACGGGTGGGGATTTCACCCCCTTTCAGGCAGTGAAGGGCCCAGACCCGTGGGCAGACTTGACAATCGTGAATATTTACGTGTATCCGCTGCTTCATCTTGGATATTAATTTCAAGCTGAGTCAGTTTGTGACGGCAGCCTCATCCTACAGCAGGAATTTATAGTATCTGCTCTTTGAGGTGAAGACCTGACAGACTTGATTATTTAACAGTCTGCTTTGAATTGATATCTCAGATTCCTTTGTCAAAAGCAAAACAGCAGAAATACAGACGTCCTTTAATTCCAATGTGGCCTGGAACGGGTTTAGTGTCTGTGCCTCAGTGGCCTTATCTGCGGGTGCGGAAGATGATAACAGTGCTTCCCTCAGAGGAGCTGGTGAGGGGAGAGTGAGAAGCACAAATGGAGGACTTACACGAGATGCTCATAAATGACCGAATTTAGTGCTCTCCGCCTGGTGAGGCCTTAGGGGTAGAGATGTCAGAACAGAGCAGTCCTAGCCGGAGCTCGATACGTGATGGTAGCTGTTATGATCAGTATCACCACTGTGGGTTATCAGGTAGTTTTAAGACTTGGTAATATGATTTCATGAATAATGTTAAAAGACTAGACATCTCAGATCCAGTTTACATAGTCCTCAAGATTTCTTCTGAGAATTGGATGGTTTCTTCCCTATCTTAAATCTGAGATGAGTCTCTAAAAATTTCCGTATTCCTCCATCCTTTTGCTTTAATTCTCTATTTCTTAAAAAACAAAGTTTTTAGATGGAGTTACTGGGGACTGAATTGAGGGCCTCATGCATGCTAAGCACATACTCTCCCAAATGAGGTATAATCTCTTCCCTGATTTTTTTTTAAATTTACATCTTAATTTTCAGAGGTTAGAGGCCTCTAATTATTTTTCTGGAGACTTGTCCATGGACCTGTAAATCTACAATTAATGGACAAAATTTGGTTTATTAAAAAAAATTCTATAGAATATTCTACAGTCCACCCAAAAGGAAATACTCATGGACTTAAAATGTTTCTCCTTTAAGGTGATTTCTCCTGTTTGGTCGAGCTTAATTTGTTAACAGCCATCCTCATCATCATAATGACCAAACTCGCTGTGAGTGGACGCCTAACTGAGGCTAAAATGCTTTGCTCATATTTTACTTCATAGCAAGTGTTTGATTGTAGGTATCAGTGTCTCCTTTTTTGTAGCTGAGGGATTGAGAGATGGGTCAGCTTGCCCCAAATGACACGCAGCTGGCGGTGGTTAGCTCGATGCTGGAATCCAGGCTGCACAGGATGAATTCTCAATTGCTCCTCTAATCAGCTTCCCGTTGAGTGTTTTCCCGAACTCCTGTGAGCCCATAAATGACCGATTTTAGCTATCTCAGCCTGATGAGGTCTTCAAAGGAGAGACACCAGTGAGAATGAGAGGCAGAGTGGCATAAATTAAAATTGTACATTTTCACAAATGTTTTATTCTCAGGTAATGACTGTAAAGGAAATAGTTTTTTAATTTAGTGCTTTGTGAGAACTAAAAACAAAACATTTAAAATAACTATTGTGCAAGAGAGAAGTGGTCTTTGAAAGTCCAACTGTTGCTAATGATGTTACTTGTTTTTTCTAGTGGTGCTTATTTACTGAAAAATTTCCAAACACTGAATTTGTTTTATGTAGTCTTAGTATGAAAGAAAACTTTGTCAGTGAGTATTGTAAGTAAAATCCTTACTCTTTTCTTTCCTGATGATGAATATCTTAGTTGTTTACATGGCTTAAGTATATTTCGTCATTTGTGAAATTTGAGTAATATGGTTTACCTTGTCTGACTGTGAGAGCTGGACGCCTTTTATACAAAGCACCGTAGAGGTGCTTAATAAAAATGTGCTTTCACAGTGACTGATAGTTTAGAAGTATCAACTCTGAATACTAAAAAGGGTAGCTTATTTCTGATGCATATTCAATATGTGTATATATGATATACATTAATATGGCTTAAAGTAACTAGGATTGTTTTTTTTAAGTGCAGTATGAAGCTTTAATGAAATCTGTGTCATTCTAGTGAGACAGGGACTACTTAAATTGCCTTAAGCAGACGACCTTGAAGATTATTTACACAGAATGTAAGCTCAGAATTCATGTTGCCGTGTAACCATCCATCAGACATTTAATTTCTCGGGATCCTGACCAGAACCATTAAGTTTAGAAGAATCCACATTGATTATTATCAGGGAATAAGCTTCTCTCTTTTGTGACTAAAGAAAATTTTGATTTTTTTCTGCACTCTTTTCAGGTTTTAAAATTTCAAAATTTTGATTTGACATGTCACTTTTTTAATAGAGAGAATAAAGCTCATGCTGTTTTAATATGTAAATAAATGTTTTTGTATTTCAATACCCTTCTATGATTTCCTGGCTCTTTGAGAAGTATTTTGCAAGATACTTAGATTACCTACTGTTGGAAAAATACAGACGTGACTTTTATGAATATAGGCGTAGTACAGTTCTGTTGGTTTTTACTACAGTGCAAGACATGAGACCTAGGAGAGCTTTGCTGCTGATTGCCAGGAGGACAGATCTCAGGTCTCAGTCTCCCCTCGTGTAAAATGAAGTGGCTGGACTGGATTCTTTCCTCTTCTAAGATGAGCTTCCATGAGCCTATGTCTTTTGTTTATATTTAGGAGTATTAGCAATATCAGATTAAATACTGAATACCCCTCCATCCCCCCGAAGCAAAGTGCAGTATATGCTACATAAGCTTCTAGTTATCTGATTCTCGTTTCTCATCTTACAGTCAATTTTTGTGTTGCATGTTTCCCGGCAACCTGGAAGGTCTTTTTAGCCATAGGTGGCGCTGTTGCAACTTTTTACAGTCTTAATTTTTCTGTTTGTAAAATAAGGCTTAAACAATGTGATTTTATTTTGATTCCTTTGCTTAATGCTTCAGAATAGCACAACGTCCATTATGTCTTTCTACCTGGAAAATTTTTTCTGCTTGTATCATAGTTTTATTCTTTTATCTCGCTGTGAACATTTCAGACTTGCTGTGCAAACAATGGCAAAATCGGGCTTTTCTTCTAGTGTTAGAAACCAGTGAGCTGGGATATTATAAAACAGCTAGAAGCTGCCTCTGGAGCACCATAAAGCTGAAAGGTGTGTTGAGTTCCCTGAGTATTGACCCCGCCGCTGTGTGTTAATTGGTGGGAGTTGATTTGGTACATATATGATGGGGTGTAGTTTCTTGACTTGGGTTTGCCTGCACGTGCTGACACTGAACCATGTGATCCTGAGTCAGCTCGTTCTGAGTTTTCCCCTCGTCTGTGAGAAGGGGACACTCATATCTGCTTTGTAGAATTGTGAGAATTAGTAATTATGTAACATGTTTACCACAGTGGGTATGTCAAGAGAGCTCATAAACTTTAGCTGCTGTTTTGTGTGCAGCCATCATTTTATAGTCTTTGGTAATTACAAAGAAACAAGAAAATAAGAAAAGCTGATTTTATGATGAAAGATATTTGAGGACGTTCCATAATTCCTACACCCATAATTTAGCATCAGCAGAGTCAGAACTGTTACACAGTCGCCCTGGACCAACGTTAAGCCACAGAAATTTTTGTTACTTCATATATGTTGGGGCCTAAGGGGAACCAATACTTATACACATGTTGTCTCCAGCAGCCAACTGAGAGATGACACAAAAGAGTAGGCAGGCGATAAATGTCTTCTTTGTTACTGATGAAGCCACGTTCTCCATGAACTTCAGGGCTGTGGATAAATGAGTGTCATGATACTGTGTCCCAGAAGTAGAGACTCACCCTGTCCCAGGTATCTCTGGGCCACAGCAAGCCTTCCCTTGAGAGAATGAGCCCCATCATGCACAGGGCTGTTCTGCAATGGAGCTGAGCATCCAGGGTGCTTCCCTAGGGTAGTCAACACTGGAGGGAAAGGAAGGGTTTCACATGCCCTGCTTGTCTCCCCGGAATCACAACTCAATCTGTTAATGTGAGGAGGGCTAGCTGTGGGCCAGGGGTCAGGGCTGTGAAGGGAGTAGCACTCTGCATGGCCCAGAGGAGTGGGGAGGAGGTATCCCTTCCATCAGTTTAAACAGGTGGTGGGATGGAACAGAAGGGTTCATCCCATGAGTTTATAAAAGGAGAAATAAGAATTTCCTTTGGGTATTAGTCTAGCCAGGAAACACAGAAGATGATTAGGAAGGAGACTTGTAAACCACTGTAATATTAATTTGACATTTGTTGAGCACCCAAAATGTGCTACATTCTTTTCTGAGCGTTTTACAGAAATGAATCCTTCAATCTTCTCAACAAGCGAGTAAGGAAGGTTTGATTGTTATCCCAGTTTCACAGTGTGGAAATTGAGGCACACAGAGGGTAAGTTGACCAAGGTCACAGAACTAGTAAGTGGCAGAGCAAGTATTTTAACCCTGGCTGTATGGTATTGTGGCGCCCAGAATGGGCTTTGGGTGTTTAGATGTATCTGCATCCCTCGATTTCTGTACGTCTGTGCATCAATTAGCCCAGAAAGGACAGGGAAAGGAGAGTTACACAGGTGCTCACAGTCGTGTCTCGGCAACTGTCCACGAAGAGTGCACCGTGATTAGAATTAATTGTTTTCCAGGCAGCAGATCTGTTGGTATAACAGAAATTTAGTCCATTGAATTCATCTAGAAATCCTTCCTGCTCTGCTTCTGTCCACACTTGCCATGTGACTGCCTGCCCGTGTTTGGGCCGTGGAGGAGAACATATACTCATGGTTGAACTCTGATATTGCAGTCTGGTTCATAGTTTCACATCTTCTGTTACATTAATAAGTTAAATTTCTGGTTTTCTTGCATCAGTGTCTCATGAGTTTGGTTAATGTGAAACCAGTCCATGGGAGCCCAGGGGTTATGATGGTATAAATTTTTAGCACGTTGTGGCACTTCTAGCCATGCAGACATGACTGGGGGATGTACGCCTTTCTCACTGATTTCTCCCAACAGCAGGGTCCTCTCACGGATGTGAGGCTGGGAGCTCTCTGAGTAGCTCAGTCAGAGGCCAAGTCCACCAATCCGAAAATGATGAAGTACCTGGAAGTGGGTTTAATAGAAGAAAAGGGCTTCCAGGTAGTCCGATGGGCTGTTTGAGTCCGTTTGGTGAAAAGATGTCCACTGTCTGTGGTTTAGCTGCTTCTTTGCTATTGAAAAGTCTGGAGTAGATGAAGGGATTTTAAAAAGCAGAAAGGAGTGATTTCAGGTGGTACATCCACACCGGTGAGAAGTGATGGATGACCGCCTGTGTGAGGCACAGACAGAGTCTTACAAACTTCATAAAACAGCTTCAAATGCTCTGCCATCTGAGTGCGCTTCATATGGGGTCCAGTTCATCACTGGTCACGCTGTGAGGGCAAGTAACTGACGATGGCAGAAAGGACACGGAGGCATCAAAAAGGTCTCACTCATGTTCCCTGTTTAAAGAATGTGGCACAGTGTATTATATTTGAGCTGGTTTTTCACTGAACAGTTTTTAGTGTTTTCTGGGACTCCCCAGTGCCCCAAGGTTCCATGCAGCTGGGTGTCCCCTCATTGCAGCTCCGTCAGCGCTTGCCCTGGGCTGATGTGGTGTCACGGGAAGCAGGACGGTCAGCGTCCCCGGCTCCTCTGAGCTCCGTCTCCTCATCTGCAGAGCCTGGTTTCCCATCCGTGTCTACTTAGTAGGGTTGCTGAGAATCACACGTGATGGTTATCAGGTGTGATTTCTGGTTGTCTCTGCGATTGGCAAATAGCCAATAATTGATAGAAACTCTTGTTTTTTTTATTGTAATTGTGTCTCCTAGATTGCAGTGGTTTTTAGTCTGCATTTTTTTATAACTTTACTCATTTTTAAATATGCCCTTATTTTATTTATTTTTTTTTTGAGGTACTGGGGACTGAAGCCAGGACATTGTGCATGCTATGCAGGTGCTCTACAACTGAGTAATACCCACCCTCCTTTTCTGCACTTAAAAATAAATATTGCAATACACAAAATAGCTCTTAAACTCCATCATGGGACCTGGTCTCTGTATAGGCAAATGAACACGTATACTATTTCAATAAGAATAAATGCTGTTGAGACATAAGTTTCTGAATCTGTTAATGTGCTTAAAAACGATCATAGCTAGTGATAAACACGAGACTTAGATCCAGGACTTTTTAGGGTATGTTTTGCCATCATGGGAAATTACATTCTACCGAGAAGGCTAATTGGGTCTCTTTGATATTTGGATGGTTTAGCAGGTGATCAAGGCTTTCCAAAGCTGACAGTTTTGTATTTTAAACTAACTACAAAGTTATCTTCTAGAAGATGGAAATCCTAAGCTTGTGAATTTCCCAGTAATCCAGGGGGTATGTGTCTGTGTCTGTGTCTGTGTGAACGTTTGTGTGTGTGATTTCAGGAATGTAGAAATAAGTTCCATATAGACTTCTGATATCTTTCTCTTCCAGTTCAAGGTTTAAGCATATACTTACACAAATAAATTGATTTTCTTTTGTCATTTGGCATATTGGCGGGAATAAGAGGTTCTCATACTTGTTTCAGAAGGGTTGGGAAGCATGAGCTTAGAAAACGGGAGGAGAAAGAGGCAGGGAGACACTTCACACTTTGTGCAGTATATGAGAAACGGTAGCTTTTCTTTTCTCTTTTCTTCTAAAGCAAACTGGCTCTGAATTGTAACACACTATTACTCAGAATTGCTTTTCTAATCAGATACAAGTGCCTCAGATTTTTCAAGGCAACATGAATGATGAAATGTGTTTTAGCATTTATCTTTAAAAGTAGTTTTATTTCTCAAGTAAAAGACTATAGCCTGTTTCTTCCAGCGTCTCAAGAAATTCTCATTGATCTATGTACATGTTCTATGTGCTTCTTTTCTTTTCTTTTTTTTTAAGTGCTTGTTTCATTGTGGTGTGAATCAATGTTTAAAATTTCTGGATTTTGATCTTTAGAAAATGCTGATATATCAGAACTGTTAAAAACCTGATTGTTCTTTGGTCCTTGTTTGGTGGGGCACCCTATTGATTACTCTTGTCTGTTAAAGAGAGAAATTCTTCCTCTAGCCTGCAGATCATTAAGTGTATGGTTTGCAGTATGCCTTTAAATTTCATTGAATGCATTGAACATGATTGTCCAGTGAATTTTGAGTTGACTCATAGTAATGACTTTGCTTTGATTCTGTGGCTTTTGCTCCTCTCCACAAGAGCTTGAATTCTCTGTTGCATTTTGTATACGTGTTCTTCACAGTGGAAGAAATTTTGCATTTTTTACAGAGGTGGTTTTTCCTAACACCTCTGAATGCCTTCTGTAATTGATACAACAAAAATCTGTTATTTCAATGCTTAATTATTTCATAAACTAGTTTTTGGCTTAATCAGAAACAATGACAGAGTGATAATAAAAAATAGGAAAACTTTCCTTCCTTTGAAGAATAGAAATCAGGTGGTCAGGCTCACCCATGCTTTGGGCCTGACACACTTAATCTCATGTCATTGTGTATCATGATTCGGAGATGGAGTTGCTTCAGGTTTATTGATTTTTGTTTTAACATTTGTGTTGAATTCTTTCTCCAGGCTTATGTATCCTGTTGGGTTTGTTGAAACTGTAGAAGGGAAACAAAAGCTTTTTTTGGTTTCCGGAGGCCTGAGTTGCTGATGATAAGGGTTGAGGGTGGGCTGAGGAACAGAGTGACACTCCCTCTGCTCCCAGCTGAAATTGATGAACAATGAAATCAATTAAGTGTATCGGTATTTGACCAATAGAAGTTAGCGAGCCCAAACTGGCTAGTTATGCCCAAAGAAAGTACTGAATTCACCTGCAGAATTAGGTGCTTTACCAAGAAGAAGCAGCTTAGAGCAATCAGAAAAATCAGTCCTATGATGAGATATAAAGTAAATATAATATCTTTTATTTCTGAAACTTTTCTACGTTAAGTTGTGTAGAGCTAAAATTAAGTTTCAAGCACCAGGAGTTAACAGTGTGGGTGGTTCTGTATGATCATTATTCAGGAATGTGCCTAGACTCTGCTAGAGTGGCTGAAGCTGGCAGGAAAAGACCCAGAGCCAGGATTTGTCACCTTAGGGTGTCCTCCATAATGGTTCCATGTGGGAGCCCATGATTGGGTTAACAAATTGTAACAGACCCCAGCCGCCTGTCAAATTTAAGAAGAAAACGTATGCTTAGTAACTGCTTTGCAAGCAAGTGCCTGTGCATCCTCACTCCTGTCTCCTTGCCTTAAAAAGCAGAGATAATGCTTTGCTTGCGTAGATGATGTTTTAGAGAGCACTCTGCTCATCGCAAAGCAATGACCCAGGCCCACAGCTATAAAGGCTGGGCTTGTGTGCAGTTAGATACTCTATTATCCCCCAAGCAAGGACCTAGCTGGTCTGGTGGTCTGCTTTGTAATTCACATGTGTAAAGGATGTATCTTATTCCCCTCACCCCATGACTTACCTAAAGATACACTAAGCCTTTGTACTCATGGTGGATTCTACAATCTCTGTCTCATCCTTCTTTCCCCAAGTTCCTGCTTACTATCACACAACTGTTAATGACGTTTTCCTTTGATTATACACAATAAATATGGGATCATTTGAGAGGCTCGTGGAGTTGGGTCCCTACGCCCTCTCTCTTTCGTGACTTTTTCCACAGAGTCTTGAGTATTCATTCCCTGTACGTAAGACTTCTGCCAGCCAGAACCCACAGTTCCAGGTGAGAAGGATGCAGGCTTTATCTCTCCTACCTATAGGGAGAGAGAGTAGAAAATTGAGATCTGCTCTTCCGTGGTCCCTTCCTGCCCCAGGTCTGCTCCAGTTCACCTGCAGCCTTCTGGCCTCTGCTCACACTGCCTCTGTCCCAGGACTGACAGCAGCCTTTTCTTCCCTGGTAAACATTTCCTGTGCCTTTTAGAAGTTGGTCTCTTCTCTGCAATACAACCCTGGCAGATGTGATGGTGGTAAACGTGCTGGAGGGCAGTCACTTGGGGACTGCCAGGAGCCATGCTGATTCTCCTGAGTCTCTCATTCGGGGTTACAGAACTGTCGAGCAGCAGAGGAAGCCCTTTAACGTGAGGCCAGCTCAGCATTGCATCACTTTCATTTTATTTTTGAATTTTCAGTGGAGAAATTATTTGTAGCAAACTGTTCCAGATTTTTGGCTGCCTGCTTTCCTCACCACCATTTCCTTGTTGGCTCTGGTGCTTGTTGTAAGAACCAGGTTTCTTCTCTGGTTATTTCTAGCAGCTGGGCTTGCCGAATCCTTGATCTGCATTTGAAGCAGAATGCTTCTTCGTGATGTCAAGCTGATTTTCCTATTTCTGAATATTTCGTGTACACTCAGCAACTCTTTCAAGTGAAATGCTCTTGTCCAATTCTGTTAACCCATATTTGCCGATCTCCTGCTTTCATGCTGAGGGCAGTTTCTTCTTCCTGTAATAAAAGTTAGCAATTTGCATTTACTATTTGAAGGTTCTGGCCCTAGGTGCTTTTGTCCTTAACAGTTTTAATACAATTCACCCATTAAAATGTGCAGCGGTTTTTACTCAAAGCCCAGAATTGTGCATCGCAGTCAATCTTAGAATATTTTCATCCCCCAACAGGAAGCCCTGTATGCACAAGCAGTCATTCCCATCTTCCTCATCCTCCCCCAGCCCCAGGCAGCCATTGTTCTCTCTCTATGGATTTGCCTGTGCTGGACATTTCATGTAAAACAAGTTATTTCATGTAAATGGAACTGTCTATTGTGACTGACTTCTTTCACACTGAGTAACTTTTTCAATGTATTTCCAGGTTGTGGCCTGGGTCAGTACTCTATGCTTTGCTATTGCTGAATTATATTCTACTGTATATCTGGGCCCTACTGTTTACCCATTCATCAGGTGATAGTCGTTTGTGTTGTGTCTGCTTTTTGTTTGTGAAGAGTAATGGCGCCGTGAATACTCCTGTAGGAATTTTTATGTGGACATTTGTTTTCAGTTCTCTTACTTGTGTGACCAGAGAGCAGAAATGCTGGGTCATTCATAAACCAAATGTTCAACTCTCTGAGGACCTGCCAGGCTGTTTTCTAAAGTGGCCACCCTGTGTTACATCCTCAAAAGCAAGGGCTGCGCGCTCCGCTTCCTCTGTGTCTTCATTAGTGCTTGTTACACATTTTTTTTATTATAACCTATTGTAGTAAGTGTGAAGCGGTTTCTCCTAGTGGTTTTGACTTGATTTCTTTTACAGCTAATGATATTGAACATCGTTTGATTGTGCTTATTGGCCATTTGTATATTTTCTTTGAAAAATACATTTTCAGATACTTTATACACATTTTAATTGAGTTCTCTTTTTCTTGTTGAGTTGTAGGAGTTTTTTCTTTTATTTGAAGATACAAATACTTAATCAGATAAATAATTTGAAAAAATTTTCTCCTCTCTGATGTTTTTTCACCTTCTGGATGGTGTCCTTTGAAGCAAATTTTTAACATTTGATGAACTCCAATTTATCACTGTTTTCTTTGTTCCTTGAGCTTTTGGGGTAATATTTAAAATCTGAGGTATTTTATTTAAACTTTTATATAAAAAATAACTTAATTCTTAAGACTGTTCTAGGAGATGGGTGCTGTGGCTGTCCCCAGTCTATGGATAGGAGACTGAGGTGCAGAAAATTTCACTGAAATATCAGTGTCACAGCTACCCAGTGCTGTGGGATTTCAGACCCTCATGTTTGTCCCCAGCATTTGTGATCTTCACCACCATGCTCCACTACTGCCTGGAATCATTAATGAAAAAGTTTTCCTTTTTTGATTTCTTGATTGTTTGTTTTCTCATTGGGGAACTCACCTCTTCATTTTCCTTGCAGAGATCTGTGTAGGTTTATTTTAGATCTCATGTACTTATTTATTACACAGGCTCCAGCGATGATTGTGCCTAGTTGATCTAATCAATTCATACTCAAGTCTTTCCTGCTCATGACACTAAAAAGAGAGTCATGATTTACATAATGCTCAAAGAAGAATGTACTTGAGTGATTTTATTTTTCTAACCAATCAAACAAATCAAATAAAAACCCGGTGTTGGAACAGATTATAAGCCCTGCAGAATAGGGTCACTGTCTTCCTTGTGTTTCATTTGATTTGTCACAGTGTCTGGATAGTGCCTTGCTGTCCAGCAGTTTTGTGAGTATACGGTGCTCGTGAATCATTGTAAGGAAAGAATTTTGACAACAGACTGTGTTGTTCATTTCACAAGGGAAAAGATCATATAGAAATACTGCTCAGATTTATTTTAAAATTAAGCTTGGTGTCTTGAGAAGGGTTCAAGAAACCATACAAAAATCTTTTTCACTAATTTTAAATCTATCTTAGACACATTATGCATACATAGCAGAGTAACTTATCAACTAGTTTTGACAAGAGGAGTGTATTATTGATTATCTATTTTAGTTGAAATATTCTACCTGGGATAAAGTAATCAGTGCCCATAAATGAACAAATATGTTTGTATTTCTATGCAACATGGGGGCAGACTTCATATGTTTTTATATAATATATATGACTGTGTGTTTTAATCTGTCTGTCAGTGTTTTTATAGTTTTTCATCAATGTTGTAACTTTAGAATTCTTCTATGGAAATCACCCCCAATTCTAGTGCAGTTTGTACTGTGTATCCTGTCTTATGCATGGGATTCCACTGTCCCCTCACTGAGGAATTTCCTCTCCTATTGAGTTAGTAGCAGAGTTAAAGGAACTGTGATTTCTAGGCCTTTGCTCTCCATGTGTTTGCAGTTGGCTGTCAATCAAGATTTTGTCTTTCGTGAGTTTTCATTGTTCAATTAGAATTTTGGAAATAACAATTAATATGTTGCAACACTCTCCCTAGAAACTTGATGTGTTTGTGCTTTTCCGTTTCCAATTTACAAAAAATGTAAATGCACTCTTGTTTTTAAATAGTCCTTTTTCACTAGATATTTGTTTACTTCTTTATAGTCAAAATATTTTTTTCCCAATGAATGAATAGGTTTGCATGTTTTAAAAGATACCTTACTTTTTAAATTTCTTATTCTAACAGGTATATTCGTTGTACAGAATTTAGAAAATAAGGATAAACACAATTATAACTTAAAAATGGCCTCTAATCTCACCTGGAGATACAGTTGTAAGGTTTGAAATTGAGAATTACAAGTCCTCTCAAACTGTTCTTCTATTTCAAGTACGGTTTGGTTACTGAGATCCTCGAATTCCCATATGAATTGTAGCAGCAGATAGTCAGTTTCTGCAGAGGAACCCACTGGGATTGTGATCGAGTCCACGTTGAATATATGGATCGCTCTGGGGAGCACTGCCATCCCAAGAATGCTGTCATTTGATTCAGGAATGTGCGTGGTGTGTCTGTCCAGGTATTTAGGTATTCTTTAATTTTTTTCAGCATTGCATAGAGTTTACATTGGATTATTTTACTATATATTTTGCCTTTATACTGAGGACAAGTGTGCAAGGTACCGGGATCAGAAGTGTATTGGAGCTCCGCAGCTTGCTGCCACCATGGACGCTGTGCTCTTGCTTCGCCCACTGTACAATGTTGCACAAAATAGGACCTAAGTAACTCTCTCTTGAAAGAATGATTATATGATTGCTGGATGATGCTTGAGAGTCCTTGTGATGATGTCTTTTTCCCAGAATTTCCCCTCTTCTTTACTATGCCCTTTCCCTTCCTTTCCTCCAGCCTGTGTTTCAGCCTGCCTGTGGCATTGATTTTCCTTGTCTGTGGACTCTTCCTTTCACTAGTTCGTGATAATGTTACATGTGAGATGTGGAAACTTGCTAGATGTCAAGAAAGAGGAAATCCATTGCATTCTAGTTTTTTTAGAGTGTGCTATTGTATTATCGATTGAAATGAAATCAGGCTGACCCATTGAGCCATCCCCTGAGCTCTTTTTGCCTTCCTACAGGTGATACTGCTCTCGTTGCTGCATGTGCCCTTCCCCCAGACTTGGTTTTGGGGTTGAGTAAGTCACCGTCACTGGAGCCCTCTCTTTAAATGATGAAGAGAACATTTGCTCTTTCTCCCTGTTTGGGGACTTGGATGAGATGAGGCAACAGATAAAGAATGGAGCCCCACCTCATTCTGACCCCCGCTCTTTCCGTTCCTTTCTCCAGGGGAAGAGTACAATTCAAAAATATAAAGATTGTGAACTAATGAGATAGACAAGACAACCGATCATTTATTAAATACCCTTTCATGCCAGAAACAAATGTATTATACACACAAAAAGCACATAAAATACGGTAGTACTGTGGTTACAAACGTGGGTCCGAGTTCGAGTCCTGGTCTGGAGTGACAAGTCCTGTGAGATGGAGAATTGGTAGGTCGGCTTAGCCTCTCTTGGACTTGTTTTCTGTCCTGCAGAGATGGGGCTCGCTAGGCGTCCCTCCCCCGTAGAGGTGCTGAGGGGTGTAAAAGACACGTGTAGGCAGACCGAGCACAGCTGCTCTTTCCTCGTAAGTGCAGGATAGCATCGCTTTTGCGGTGATGGCTTTATGACTGCACCGTGTAGACTCTCAGTGCTCCAAAGGGATGCCTTGCAGATTGGAGATGGGATTCTCACTTCTGTATATACCCAAGGATTGTGTTATTGGGCCTTGCTAATTTGACTCTATTCTTTAGAAAGTACATAATGTAGATATATTTTTCAAACATGCATGATTTTTTCTTTTATTATTTATAGTTCTACCCTCTCATCTCTTGGTGTGACTTTTCATGGAATCCAGGAAACAGTCCTAAGCAACCTGCCTCTTCACACTTCTCCGTGGTGGTTTCCTTCCCTGACTAGAAGAGGGTTTTGCATAGGTAATTTTGATTGCTCCCCTTCTCTTGGAGACTCTCTGTTTTTCTGCCCATCTCTCACCTGTCCATCTGTCCATTTCTCTACCCACTCATTCTTCTGACTTGTTTCAATAAGCATTTCAGGCAGCTTACAGAAGAACAGGTACCAAATAAACAGGTGAGAAAATGGGGCCAAGTTCATACAGTGAGGCTAGGAGTTGAGCCTGTGTGAGAGTTGCCAGCGTGAGACACACGCCTCTGCCTTGTGACTTATAAGATAGACAACATCAATGTGCCTGAAGCTCCCAGCAGACACAGGGAAACAGGGTTTGTGGGAGATGCTCATTGGCTGTGAAATAAATAAGTGGCTTAGTAGAAGCCCAGCCTTTCCAAGTACTAGGGCTTAGGAGAATATTTTAGTGTCTTCCAAAATCAGATTATTGCATCTTTTCTTTTTCAGAGTTTTATGTATAGTTGGTTTACATTCTATACCTGGAAATTTCTCCAAAACTTCTGCCCACGTGAGTCCCATGACTCGGGAATGGGGTGGTTCTGCTCATTGACGGGTGTTGGCCAGAAACGGAAAATGACAGCCTCCAAGGAGCCTGGGATTTATCAGTTATGTTTTGTCAGTGCTGTAGATTTCAGAAAATGCTTTCACCTTTTCTTTCCATCTGAGGCAGCAGCGCGCTCTCTTACCAGCATCAGGAGCTCAGGGCCACGGGATGGTGGGGGCTGACTGCACTGCCGTCAAGACAGCTGAGCTAGTCACTGCAGGTGTGGTTCTTTTACATACTGCAGTTCATGCTCTTTACTAGAATGTTTCAACAGGGAGTTAATTAACTGAGTTAATTAACATTTTATAAATATGATGCTTTGTTGAAAAGACAGTCATAGGCAGAATATAAGTTGTGATCACTTTAAAAATGGTTTCATTACTGAAATTTCAGTAGGAAAGATCCAGTTTATCTTATTTCCGCCTCTCTTTAAAAGTAACAAAGAAACAAGACAGAAAAAGCAGAGGATGATTTCTGTTCTTCCTCTCGGCTTGCAGGTGCCCTCACCTCCAGTGGCATCCATCCAGACACCAGCACTGACACTGGCCGTGCTCAGAACTGCCTCAGCCCTGAAGACACATCTGACAAATGGAAGGGGGCCGCGCCCTGTTACAGCAGGTGCTCTCACTTTGTGGGTCCTTATGTAACTGCGCGGTGTTATTCAGGATCGCCCTTTCTACACTTTGTGACGCTGCTGCGGTGTCTCCTAGTTATTTGTTTCTGTAAGTACTCGTGTAATTTTCCAATGTGTGGTACTAGACATCTAAAAATGCATTTTTCAGATGAAAAATAGTGTGTATTTAATATAAATGTATGAAAAAAGGGTCAAATGGATCTATCCTGGTGCCAGTACTCAGAGATAATAATTAACACATTAACATCTATTTTCTGTTCTTTTCATCAGTGTGTATTACCTCTGTCATAAAAACCAGCGAGCAATGTGTGCCTGTATACTGTGTGGAGACCTCCATTTTCCATTCGGCTTATTACACATTTTTCTACAATATTCTATCTCCCCTGGCATGATTTTTAATGACTAGTATAGCATTCTGTCTTGTGGAGTCCTCGTCCATTTTACTTTGGACTTAAATAAACTTTTAAATTCCAAGTATACTTAACTGAAATTCTGAAAAGAGATCTGTTGTGGTACCGAAAGTCCCCTACATCCCTTCCCCTTTTTTCCTGAGAGTAAAAACTGCTGACAATGTGGAGTATATATTTCATGACCTTTATGCCTATGTCATATAAATAAACTCATACATACACGTATATGAGAAATCTATGTCTATGTGTGTGTATATATGCTTTATTGAAAAATAAGGCCATACTATATGTTTTCTGCAGCTCGGTTTATTCACTCAGGTATATATCACAGACGTCCTCTCTCTCCAGACTCACCCGGTCCTTTCAGATAGAGTAGAGGGTTTTCCTGATATGCAGGTTTGGTCTCTTGTGTAAGGACACCTTTCGTGGGAGCGTACTGTGGACAAGGCCTTGGACCACGCCGAAACACCGGAACTTTAGTGCCCACAGCTCACCGTGATTTACCGCATCATTGTCTTGATGGTGGACACTTAAGTTTTCTCCATTTTCCACTGTCAGAAAGGGTGTTTGACTGGCATACTTCTTATACAAACATTCCTGTGATCTTGTATGAGTATTATTTTCGTTAAGGTTTCTGGAAATTTAGTCCTTGGATGTGACAACTACATAAATCACAGGCTCCTTTCAAGTGAATCAAGAAATTCCTTCTCCTGTGGGGCATGAAAAGATGTAGAATAACTTATGTAACCAATTCTCTATCGCTGGATATGATTTCACTTCAGCTTTTCTTCTCACCATTGTAAACAGTGCTGTGTAAATGCTCTGATAAGTACATCTTTTTGAACTGAATTTTTCTAAATGAAACGATTCCAAAATGTGGAGTTCAGCCTGTGTGTACACACGTTTTTCAGAGTTTACATATCCATTGACATGTCATCCTCCAAAAGATCGCTCACAGTTTGTTCTCTCAAAGATGGACACTAGCTAGAATATCTTTTAAAAATATGTGCCAATATGATGAGCAAAAGTACTTTTTCATTGTTTTAATTTGCACTTGATGACCAGTGAGGTATTGAGCATTTTTCACTCATTAGCCATCTGACTTTTAAAAAGTGAATGATCTCTTTTGTCCTTTGCACACATTTAAGTGAGGCAGCTTCTTGTTGCTTTGTGACAGCTCTATGTATATTATGAACATTAACCCCTTGTCTTCATCAACATGTATCAGAGAGCTTTTCCTTGTCATATTTTGCCTTTCATTTTGTTCAGTAGGTTCATTTTTGTTGTGGCCCAAAATAATCTTAAGATTGTAAATGTCTTCTTTTGGGGTTTTATTCCTGATATTATTCTTAGAAATACTTTCTTATAATGGTATAAATTTCTTCTGTAGGTTTTTTTAATCTCTAAGATGGAGATGATGATGGTACTTGTTATAGTGAAGAGAAGTTGAATTAATATGAGCAAAGAATTATATTCGCTGTTATTAGTACTTTCTAATATTCACATCACATTCTGTAATTTTTCTTGCGGTCATTATGACTGGAATAGAATTTGTTTTTTCCAGGGGATTCTCTGATTGTCCCAAGACAATTATTGAATTCCTACTTTGCTTTTTAACTTGAAATCCCACCTGTAAAGAATACTTATGTACACTAGAGTCTCTTTTTGAGCTCATGGTTTATTTTTATCAATCTTACTTTCTTACACTAGCACTATATCTTACATATTGTAAACATTTATTTAATATCTGACAGTGCGATTTTTTGATTCTCTTTTCGATCCCAAATTTTCTTGGTTAGTATTATGACTTTATTATTCCTGAAGAATTCTAATATAATTTTTCAAGTTAAAAAAAAAAGAAGTGCTCTCGTGGGATTTTTTAGTACTTTTGAATTATCGTTAGGAGAACGTACATTTTTACAAAACTGCTTTCCTGCATACAAAATGTTGATGTCTCTACTTTCACACCTCTTACTTTACCCCACAGTACAGTCCTGTACTTCCTCCATGTACAACATGGGCATTGTTTTTGAGTTTATTCCAGATTATTGTTGATGTTTTTGTTAATTATTTAAGTCAGAATTTTTTGCTATTGTATATTTTAACTGTTAAAACTGACACCTAGGAAGGCAGATTCGGTTTGTAAATACTCACTTTGTAACTTCTCATTTAAAATTGTAAGTATTAAGTACTTGTTACAGAATCCTTTCTTTTCTGTTTTTAAAAATTTGTTTCCAAGATTCTCAAAATGGTCATAGCAAAGTAGTATAGGTGGGGACAGAGATGGAGAGAGGTAGTGTGGCTCATGTACAAACTGTGAGCACTTTCATGGCTGTGTTTACGCTGGAAAAGCCGCTGAAGAGTCCAGGATAAAACAGGGGTGGCTTTGTATGCAGTTGAAAGCCAGCTTTCTTGCCTGGTGAAGCCTGGTGGGCGTGACAGGTAGATGATCAAGGTCGAATGGAGGTTATTGGCTGCACAGAGCGCTGTGTCTGAGAACTGGAGAATATCGCCATGGGAAATGCTTGGTGCCAGGAACAAAGCAGAGGAGCTGGGGACCCTGTGTGTTAAGGAATTTCCAGCCCTCGGAGTGGGAAGATCAGACTCTGCATTCAGATCTGAGTTTGAATTCATCCTCTTTAGTTTACTTGTCCTCTGACTTTGGTCAAGCTATATACCCTATTTCACTTCCTGTTTTCTTATCTCTCAAAATAGGAGAATTACAGCCTGCTGCCAGATTGTTTGATCAGGTTAAATAATTAGTGTCTATAAGATGCCACGTACAGTCACAAGCTCAGTGAGAAATGGGCTGTCACCTGTTCTTCTGCAACTCAGTGCTTGACAAGACATGTGGGAAAGCCAGTCCCTAATTTGTGTGTGATGCAAGTAGGAACAAAATTAATGTCTTGCCTTTCCCTAGCAGTATACTTACAGCTTTGCTTCATTTACTTCTTTCCTCCTTTCCTTTCCCCTTTCCCATCCTCCACCAAAAGATCCTGAGACTCTCTCAGAATAGTAGATTCAAATTACTTTAAAGGTTGGCTCATCCTCATGAAATGATAGTAACATAAAAAAAATCTGTGCACATCCCACAATACATTGTATTTGATTTACACACACACGTGTGCACACATACACACACACAATCAGGCTACCTTCCACTTGCAGAGGGATAAGGACCACTTTTTCTGAGTTTTCACTCACTGAGCTTGAGAACAATGTCTCTTACACAGACTTTCACCAGGCTTCGTGCATGGTGTTTTTAATTGAATTTCGGCTTTGTGGCCATAGATATAGTCTCCTAATAGAAGAGAGAAAGTGGAGACATAGACATTCCGCTGAGATATTGGTGTCATCATATTTTAGTTGGAAAGGACTTAAGACAGCATAGAGTCGTAATATTATATGGGTGAGAATCCATGATGTTGTAACTTGGACAAGAACATGGACCTTCTGCCGTCTTGTCCACAAAGGTGAAGAGGCAACTGGGCAGGGGATGGTAGGGATCCTTCTTGCTTGAGTTCCATGTTCTTGCTAGTTTTCATTGCTCAGTTGCCTTTAGTTTATGTCCATGAGGCCTCTCATGGGAAGGTCACTCTGTCCTGATAGATTGAGTTTCTTATCAGCAAAAAGCTCTGGACCCACTCATATTTCCCAGAGTTTTCTGCTGACCTGCTGACACTTTATATAATTGAGACCTAAGAAACTACAGAATATAAAATCCTTATTGTTATTGTTTGCCCTCGAGTTCCATAGGAAGGGGTGCTGTCTCAGGCTGTCTAAAGCCAGATCTGAACAAAGATAGGGTGACAGGCTGTGCTGCTGGTCCTCCACAGTTGAAGGGGATTTCCAACTTAGCTTTATATTCAAGGCAGATGAGTTCAAATCTTGCCTTTACCAGTTATTATCTTTGTGAATTTGGGGAGAAACTGTACTTTTTTGTGTCCAAATTTGTTTATCTGTAAGTAAGTTCAGTATTTATTTTAAGGTTTCTGTTTTAGAATTGAATGAGCTAATACTCTCATTTATACCTAAACTAGTGATCTCATGGTTCTATGCTGGTGCCTTGGTAGTTGATTACTAAGGGACTCCGCAGTGAGATTGGGGGTGGGGGACCCTGGATAATAGAGCTTATATTCCAGGATATGCTTGTAAAAGACTGGATGTGCAGTGGATTTTTAGTAAATATCTACTCCTTTCCTAATCTGCATTGATTGTGTATATATCTTTATACTAATATATGAACAATTTTTATTGCAATTTAAATATCTTTGTAGTATTTACAATATCTAGTTATAAAAATACGTGAAATAAAAAGATTTGAATTTATTTTCTTTTCAATAAGCAAAACAAAATAAAATAGAAAAGAAAAAAGTTTTGAAGGAGTAGAAATAATTTTATTTCTGTGGAATCAATTCCTTGTAATAGGTTTTTTGTTCATGTTGTTAAAAAGCATATAAAATTGATAGGTGGTGAAATACTGGAAATGAGGAAACAGTGGAGACATACTACCTCTAAGGCAGTCAATTTGTTACCAAGTCCAAACTCGTTCTGCTTGCTGCATGACAGGCCGATTAATCGGGAGATGAGATGTTGGAGTAAGGAAAAGAGACTTTATTTGTAAAGCTGGCAGACCCAGAAAATGGCATATTGTTATCCAGTAGAACTCTCTTCCCCAGGGCAGAATTCAGTCTCCTTTTATACTAAAAAGCGGCAGGGATGTGGCTGGTTGTTGCAAACTTCTTGCTGTATGAATTGTTTGTCCTTGAAATCCTTTGTTCCTGCAGCTGTCCATGTGGGTCAAATTATGGTGCCCCTGTAAAACCTCCAAAAAAAAAGAAAGGTTATTCACTATTTTACAACTTGCCATCTATACATAAGTGTAGAAGAGCAAATATCCTTAAAGATCAGAGCCCGGAGAATAGGCCCTCCTGAATATTTCAGGCTAAAGGCAACTTTCTTTTACAAAAGGTGCAGAGATAGCAAGTCTGAGCCTAGAAAACAAGGTACAGGATTAAAGCCAAATGAACACATCTAACATGGAGTGAAATTTGTTCTTTCTATTACAATTTCTTTTTCTCCCTCATAAATAATTTTAGTAAGAAACATGAGCAATTTTTTTATTTTTGCTTCTTAATAAAGGACTACAACTACAATTTAGTGAGCAGGGATGCTGTGCGTGCCTTGGTGTCACAGCAAACTCTTGTTGGTGGTGGTCGACCCTGCAACATGCCTGATGCCCCGTGAGTGTTGGTGAGGGTCCCCCTAACCAGGGGCTCTATTCAGGAACCACCATATGCGCGTTGACCTCTGGCACCTCTTTTTCAGCTGCAGGAAATTTTTTCAGATTCTATGATAGAAAAATCACTCCAGCTAGGGATAATCAGGGAGTAAAGGAAGAGGAAAAGGGCTTGAAGTAGAGTAGAAGAGAAAGACAGAAGCTCAGGGAGCCTGGGGGCTTGGCAGCGCTGCCTCGGGAGAGAGAGGAGCAGAGGTGTGGATGGGACCGGCTACAGAACCAGCTCCTGCAGCTTTCCCTGCACCCAAGCCACACAGCTTTTAATAGGGCCCAGGACTCTCTCCTGGCTGGATGTCACCCTGGGCAGAACCTTGAGAATCGAAGGTAAGGGGTGGGCAGCACTCACCTAGGGGGTCACTGAGGACTTTGGTCAAGTCCACATTGACTTTTCCAGTCATGTGCCTTCACCTGTTCTTTATCTCAGGATCTGAGAAGCAGGAGCAAGGAACTCAGGGAGAGATGCAGGAAGATATCTGACTGTGTTAAGAGACGACAGTCACAGTGACACTGGGAGCGAAGACACTTGCAGCAAAGTAAAATAACTTCACAACCATTGCATCAGAGCTGCATGTGTGAGAGAGCCTAAGCCTGTCTCAGAGTGCAGGGGACAAGCGGAATGGAATGGTAAAATTAACACTGACAATTGAAATTTTGTTAAATAGCCTGCTACTTTTAATTTTATCACTTCAATGTATGCAGGTGTATTTCTATGAGCATTTATAGGTTCACACAACCCCACCAGCCCCTCTTGCCCCCATGGGGGATGGGATTTCTCAAGCACAGTGCCCCTCCTGCTTGCTTGGGCCACGCTGCTGGTCCTCACCTGGGGCCGGACTGCTACAGTACACTGAGTCCCCGAGGCACGGCCTGGGATACATGACAGGAACAACTGTGCTCTTGGCTGAGGGCCTCCATTTCCCCCTGCAGTGTAAGAATGCCGGTGACTCAGTTAGAAGCATGCATCCAAGCCGTCCTTCCGTGTCATCACCATCTAGAAGCGGTGCCTGAATCTTCTGAATTTCTGCAGAATGTGGTTTACAATCACCTTGAACAAGTGAGTGTGTGTTCTCTTTCAAGTGGAGGAGTTACTGCCATTTTCCTGGAACTTACTCACCACTAGTCCATCTGATTTTTCTGTGCTAGGATTCAGTATGGCCTGCTAATAACTCTGCAGTCAGGTCTAGAAACCCTGATGAAGAGGATTATTTATTTTCTTTCTTTATATGATAGTATTTTACTTTCAAATTTCTGAGTTTTCAGTTCTTGGAGGAATGTTTTGGGGGTTGGAGAAACAATTTTGCTCTTACCATCTTTGTGACCTGTTGCTATATGCGTCTCACCTGTCTTCTGTCACTTGTGAGGCGGTTCTATTTTTGACCCTGTCCGGGTTGTTCATATTTTAAAACATAAAATCTGTAAAAGTACAGTCCCTTTTACTCTGAAGACATTCCACAAATACTCCTTTAATCTGGGTATGGTTTTAAGAAGACACAATAATTGGAATATATACTTGCAGGTTGCCAGTGCAAAATCCCCAAATTAATAGTCGAGCTTAACATCTAAAATCTTTCTAATCTACCATGGATTTGTATGGATAAGTGAAGTAGTTTGCTAAGAACTCAATCCTCCCAAGCTGATGCTCTGCCAGATGGTGGAGCCGAGGGACGAGGGTGTGTCCTGCCCTTACTGAGCTGACAGTTTCATGGCAAGGACCTTCACCAGGTGAAGAAATTGAAGTTTCTTCTAAGAACAGTGGGTCTGAAATGAGTCCAAAAGCGTGGGAGAGACACAATCACATTTGTCTCAAGTAGGGGAGAGTGGCTGTGGGGCCACCTGGGAGACTCATGAGTCCAGGTGGGCAGTGTTGTTGGCTTCCAATTGAGCGGTGGGACGGTCAGTGGGTAAAAGCGAACAGATTGAAGGCATGTTTAGATGGTAAAGAGGAAAGGATCAATGCTGTCTGTGAAGGTAGGATGGAGTAAGGCCCAGGTTTCTGGGTGGATTAATGAGTTAAATAATGGTCCTGCTGTGTTCTGAGGAGGGAAAGCAGCAGAGGGAGTTCTGGGGGAAAACTGATGAGTTCAGCTGTGGGTAAAGTGAAAGGCTGTTAGATGTGTGGTCTGGGAGCTCTGGTGAGAGCCAGTAGTGAGTAGGGGGCGGGGAGAGAGACTTTCAAATCATTTTGTCTTGTGAAAATACATACAAGAATGAGTAATGACACAACCCCTGTATATTCTGGATTTAAAACCCAGTAACATTTTGCTATATTGACTGCAGGGGTTCTTAATTTTTTAATAGAAATAAAATAAATAGAAACAAAATAGTGGAGTTAATGAGGATCTTAGAGTTGATGTGTGTCCTTGTATGTATTTTCATACCTCATCTGTTTATAAACATAATCTACAAAAAGTTAACTTGCTTAGCATTAGAGTTAAACAGAGGGACGTGACACACTCTGTTGGTGGTTCAAGGTGATTTCTTGGGCAAATTATGTAGCCTCTCTGTGCCTTAGTTGCATCTTCTGTGACTGCCCCCATGCCCCTCATCACAGCTGATTTCCTAGACTTGAAGTTGGGAGGGAGGCTGCTGAAGGGAGTAAGAGGTGGCAACTGCTAGGGTCACTGAAGAGAGAGACAAAAACAGATTAAAGCCGAGAAACTGAGTGCTAATACCCTCAAAGGAGAAAGAATCCCTTAGTTTTTTGAGCCACTTAGCCTAAGAGAACGAAAATCATGTGGATCCAAAGCTCTTGAGCATATGAGTATTGTGGGTGGGAGGGTTTCATCAGAAAAGGGTTGAGAAAAGGCCTTTTGGTTTCCTTTTACGTTTCCAGTAAGGATGAGGCGCAGAAGAAAAACCACCCGTTTCACAGTAGAAGGTGCTGTTTTGTGCGAAACTGTCCGAAGGTTGGAAACCATTCATCAGTGGTGCTGGCAAAAGAAGAGACTTCTGGATTGGGTGGGGCACTTGCTGTGACTTCCAGGTGACCTGCTGGCTGGGGGCTGTGAGGCGGGCAGTAGGTTTGCAGTGTGACCTGGGTATAATCCCTGGCATTGAGGCTGCTGATCTGACTAGCAGAGCTGGGCAGACACCGTCCTAACGGGGCTGCTCGGGATGAGGCCTGGGACACCTGCCATGCTGAGGGCGAGAGGAGAGCTCCCCTGAGGTTGTGTCCCTGTGAAGATTAGAAACGTCCTCCTGCAGGGGAGGAAGAGCCTCTGAGCAGCGGGCCGGATGCACAGGCAAGACCAGCCTGAGCACGGAGATTTCAGGAAGCCGGAATTCATACAGGCCCGAACAGCCTTGTTCCTGAGAAACTGGAGGGAAAAGATGCTGCAAATGCAGGCTAAGTTCAGACACTATTGTGTGTCATGAGTGATAGGAAAAGACTGTTCAGGCAGCCACGAGAGAACCCTGTGGTTGTCCCAGTTGGGCGTCACACAGGAGGGAGGAGCAGAGTTATATACTTTGCCACTTATTAGCTGTGTGACTTTGAGCAATATCACCCCACTTCTCTCTCTATATATCTACATCTGTAAAGAGACACAGTGACAAGCTCGTGTCATCAGAATGCTTTGTTTAACTCTGATCCCCTTTGTCCAGTCCTGTCAGTGCTGCCCTGCAAGGTTCTGCAGCGGCTGCTCTTGCCCTGTGATGGGAGGGCATAAAAGGGCATTGTAGCACCCGAGGGCAGAAAGGGGTTGCTTTAAAAGCAGACATGTAGCGTCCTGCAGCTGCAGACCTGCAGGCAGTTTGGTTCATGGTCGTGGAGAGGACTTTGGAGGCCTTAGCGTCGTCTTAAGACTTGTTTTCCCTTGGGGACCTGATTTGCCTTTGCAGATTAATGTTGAAGATTTGGGCTTCTGGCAAAGCTGTTTTCAGAGATGGGTATATACGTAAAATATCATATAAAAGAAAATGATTTATTTAACGTGTGCGACTTTGCAGCTGTTGGGAAGAGCTGTGTTGGCCTGGTCTCCACGGGGGACACCAAGGGTCAGCAGAGCGTGCGGGAGGGAAGGCAGCCTGCAGTGCTTCTGCGGGGTGTTCTCCCCAGCAGGGCGCTCTGCTGAGTTGTCTCTTCTCTGAGTTTGGTTGCCAGAGGAGCAGACAGCAAAGTAATGAGTTCTGGAGGGATTGTATAATGACAGGAAGAAATAGGAACCTGGAGATTTTCTGGACTAAAACACGCTTTTGGTTCCTGATTCAGTGTGTTCCATTACAGAATTGATGAGTTGTGTCTATTCTGGAACGTCATTGAAATAAACGTTCAGCCTAAATGTTAAGGGCTTTGATTTATTTGGCTGGAGGACTCGAGCCGGGATGACAGCCTCTCAGATCACTCTGAGGGACTGCTCCCAAGAGGTAGTGGAGGAGCTAGGATAAATAGAATCTTTACAACAAAGATCAGGTAATTGGAACAATAAAATATTGCTTGTTATCTAAAGAAAACCAGATATCTCAAGTTCAAGTATTTAGTGGTTTTCTATGTATGGTGGGAAGCAAACATTTGGGTCATTGAATTCATTCCTTTGGCAAGCACCTGGCTATCTAGGGCCAGTATCCTGTCCTTTCTTGCACTGAGTCTGCTCAGAGGGCACCACTGTGAGTGGCTGAGAGGCCGGGCTGTAGGCATGAACTCGCTGGGGGTTGGCAGCAGCCGCTGATGATTTGGATTCAGCATTCTTTGTTTACTGACATGGTTGCAGTATTTTCATGCACATTGTAGTATTTTCATTCACAGTGTTCCCCCTTGGTCCTAAATTCGACCAATATTTTGAGAGACATTTCATGACCAATTTTGTCCCACGGTGCTAGGATGGCTCATTCCTAGTTCAGGTGAAGAATCTTCTGAGTTGCCATTCAAGGTGTTAGTTTTTTTTATCAGGCCCTGTTGATACTAAAAGTTCTCTGGATCACCTGTCTTACTACTCTATTATGATCCAGGAAGTGTTTACCCATCTTTGCTCATTCCCATACCTAGAATCACACTATTATATTTATTTTATTCAGGGTTATAAATTTTATCTGTTTCTTCAAGATGTTTAGCCATCATCCATCTTGTGGGCCTAGTTACACATTGGGAAATGTAACAGACAACAATTTTATAAAATAGACAGGATATAAGTAATACAGCTAGTAACGTTAATAAAGTCACGAGTAAGAATTTAATAGTCGAGAAGTTGTATTTTTGGGTTAAAATTTTGCTTGTGTTTCTGAGTTTGATCCTATGAGAAAGTTCATATTTATGGTCAGGGTCAGGGCAGGTATTAATTGGCCAGTTGAAATCTCCCACCTTGTAAGATCAACAGTGGCCTAAACAGAACTATAAATTCTTTTTAGAATAACGTTTCTGAGGGCTATCTAGTTAGAGCCTTGGAGTAGGGAAACCCACCAAGGTAACACAGAAGTACTAGACATAGGTAATTTATCATAAACTTAACAATTGGAGTAGTTCATAATCAAAGGTTGGAGAAATTATCAAAGTAATTGGTATACAGTCCTGGTCCGGTGTCTTGGGTCAGCAGTCTAGCTCAGATGTCGTCTTCTTCTCATCCTGGTATGGAAGCTTTTTCTCCATTTGGGCATTGTTTTAAGGTGAGCAGTGCTCTATAGGCCAGTGCACTGCAGGGGCTGTTTCAGATAGGAAATGAATCCGAGACTCCGTTTCCTTCAGCTTTGGTGTGTATGGTCTAGTTAAGAGTATCTGAAAAAGGGTCTTTCCATTCAGGTTGGAGACAGTTCTTTAAGTCATGCCTGTTGCAGTATGTATAATCCCCTGGCTGCAGGTCATGGGGCATTGGAATTTTACCCAAGGATAGATTACTGAGCTTCAGAATCAAACCTAGAGTATTCTTTTCATAATTCAATTAAACTGTACAGCAGTGTGACATAACAGCAAGGAATGATCTGGGAAGTGTCTTAGTAAATATGGACCTCAATTAACAAAACTAGAATTTAATATCGACTAAAATATAATTTTTTTCTCTCTAAAGTTACCCTCAGTTTTCTCAAATATAGCCAAATCAAGATTAATTTCTTTACAAATTAAATCTGATTATTTGATCATATAGGCTTTTTAAATTGACTGTGTTGGAAGTTTTAATACGGAGTCTCAGGGTAGAATGTTAATAAGGTTTTCTAAGGCCAAGAAAGCCACGTCAAGGCTTTTCATGGATTTTTGCCTTACAGATTTAGGTAAATTCTTTTCTCTTTAAAATCCTTAAAATACCTTTATACTCCTATATCTCTTAGGAGATGATCTCCCTAATTTGTCTGATAGAGCCACTGGGGACCTAAGTATTTTTAGTCTTTTGAGGGATCAGATAGAGAGAAAAGATAACTGTTCCAAGTCTGTATACATAGTTATAATTTATCAAATTGCTGTGAACCATAACTAGCTTAAGGAGAAGAGATTCTTTATGTCTGGGAAACAGGTTAAAAGGCAGTAGTATTTCAAACAATATCAAAAATTATAACCATATTCAGCTGGTTAATCAGTCCCATGTAACTAATTCTTTTAATGAGAGTTTTCATTAGAACTTTAAAATGTCTTACCCAGTTTAGTTCAGTGCTGTAGTTTGAAATTTATTAGAAATCAGTAAATCTCCTTGAAGAGAAAGCATTTTGCAAAACCATCAGAAGAAAACAATTAACTGTCTATAAATGACAAAAGATTTAAAAGCATGGTTAAACACCGTTACACTATAATCAATAAAGAAACCTGTTCACTATACCCATAATTATCACTGGTAACATTTCAGATAAACCAGAATTTTAGGGAGTCCATATAATTTCTACAATACCTACATTAATAATATTTCTCATTCAATATAACCTTAGAAGTTTTATGATTCATTTGACAATTCCATGTTATTTAAAATGCCAAATGAAACTTTATAGTTAAAAATCTCTCTTTGGGATGTTTCAGGGGCCTTCTGTAGCATCCCAAACTTAACTGGAGATTAAAAGAATTTTAATTAATTAAATTAATTTTTATTTAATTAATTAGAATTTTATATTTGGGGAGCTTTTTGAAAGATTTCAGAACACTTGATCAGATAAACATATAGATCACTGTAATGTAGTACTAATTCATTAACAAGAAAATACGTCAAATGTAAAGGCAGAACAGATCAGCTAAGTGGTATAAGAAGTTTTACAATCTGTTACTGAAGGTGGATTAATATTTTAAGAAAATTTTTTCCTCTTAACAGAGAGAAAACCAAATCTAATCTTGTTCCAGCTAACTTCTAAGATTCATTTACGTTGCCCAATTTGATTCTAAACTTAGCCAATTCTGACCACGTACAAAACTTTCCTCAGGGTTCCTTTTCCACAAGCCTTCCACAGCTTTCTATACTTATATTAGTGTGTCCCTTATTTTGTCTTCCATTCAGAGGTAACCAGCTTCAGGAGAAAGTCACTATTTTTCATTAACAAAGTATTATTCCATTCTTACATCTTCCTTTACGCATTTATATTACTTTCCTAGGATACTGAGATCATTCCCTTACTAATAGAGACTATTTCTGTGTGACACCAACCATTTATTAATATTTCTAAACACCTTTAGTTTCACTGTAAGAGGAAGTTAAATGTTAAGTAATTCATATTTCAATCTTATTTTATCTGAAAATGGCATAGATATTTAATAAAATCTTGTCATTTAACTTAATTTAGCACAACTCTAGAATTTAAAGATATCAAACATTTAGAGATTATTTTAAGCATACATTTTAAAAATATATTTTAAATATTTACCCAAAGCTCTCATCTCATTTACATTTAATTTACTTAAAATTTTACCACAGCACATTACTGTTATTTTTTTTTTTGACAAATCTGCAACAGATATAACAGGATCTTATTTGACTTTCATTAAACCTAGGTACAGTAAAGGTATTATAGTTAAGATGGATGATTTTAAAGATGTCTACATTTATTAGAACATACTTAAACTAAACAATATCAAATATTACCTTAATATTGAATATTTTCCAATTCACATGACACTGAAAGTCAATTTGTTAAGTTTTTATTTTAAAAATACTTAATTTTTAAGCTCTTATATTTTTACATCAATTAAGCAGAGCTCTTTGACTTCGAAATTTTTTTTTTTAGCAGTAGAAATATCTCACTTCTATAATCTGTATGCAGGCTTATAAACAGACAAAAGCTAGAGATCTCATAGCTTCACTTTAAAACTTACTTATATTTATAATAATAGTTGGAGTAAGCTGAATTTGCTTGCTCAAATCACTAAGGCTTACTATTTATGAAACAGATAATTAAGATTTCCTCACAAAGTCTGAAGGACCCGTCAGAGTTCTGAGTTCTAAAATGCCAAAAATTTCATGGCCTCAAGTTTTATTTCGTTGAGCTAATTAGGCTCAGTCCTAGGTCACTGTTTGTTGTATTTATATTTCTGATCTGCAAGACAAAGACACTCTCTTCCAGGTCCCCAGATAAATGCTCTGTCACCCAGACCCAATTTTATCTCCTTAATTGGCATTTTTGTATCAGTGAGAAGAGCTGTAAACAAAGAATTCCATGTTTTAAAACTAAGGTTTTCTTTATTTTGTCTTCCAAAGCTTGCATAAGACATTTATTAAGGTCTCTTTTCCTTGAGTTATAAGTTAAACCCAGGGTAAACCTATTTTTTTTTTTTAGCTACTCAAATTACTTTTTAGATTTACGTTATATTGGACGTCTCAAGTAACTATATTGGTTTCCTTTAATTTGTTCAATTAATATTTTCAGAGGGATAGACATGTGCCCAGCCTTATAATACCAAGAAGGGGAAGCGTTTTTCCACTGAAACATATCTATCCCACAACATAAGCAAAAGGTTTATATAAAGACCATCTAAATATACCAATTTCACAAACTTTTATCTCAATTTTATTAAATCTTATACCTTTAATTTTTATATTTATTAAGTTTAATCAATAATTCTTATTTCTAGAAGGAGTGACAGAAACCTTTTTTTTGTGGGTGTACATTGTATATAATTTTATAGAAGTCTCTAGGATGCCCAAGTTTCAGCCAAAGAGCTTAGGCCCTTCTCGATTTTTAATTTCATTAATTGGTCTGTTGTCCCAATCCTTGATCAAGTATTTCAGTCTACATATAAATATATGTTAAACTGTGGTAAATAAAACGGACTTGTTTGAACTTTAATGTTGGGGGGGAGTAGGTGAACTCTTTGGCCCTTTTTTTTTAACTTTACGTAGTGTAGTATCAAAACCCTGTATGTAAATCCAAAAATGTCCATTTTATTGATCTCATTCAAAATAACCATATAAAAATATTTATCCTTTTGGGATAAGCCACTTATCTGTTTTTTTGACATTTTTACAATCCTTTTTCCAGTTATTCAACCTAATTAACATTAATTATACTAAGTTTTTATTAGCATCTCTAGAAACATTTATCAGAAAGGAAAAACAAAAATGTAGCTTTTCAAACCAGTTATATTTTTATATCTGAGTTCTTAGGTTAACCATTAGATATATTTTTCTGCATTTAAACTTTATTTTAATAGGTACCAATAAAACAGCCGTTTATAATGAGATCTCTTTAAACTTTCACCAATTAAAAAGTTTTTCCAAATTAAAAAATCCATCATATGGCCATCAATTTATATATATATAAATAAATATATATATATATATATATATATATATATATATATATAGTGATTTTAAACCAATAAGATGAAGAGGCCCTTCCACATGAGAGTCAGGGTGTTGCCTAAATAAAATTCAAAGGTTTACTCTCCAAAAGCTTAAAGCCTTCGTGGTCCAGGCTGATGCAACAAAGTTTAAGATGGCAAAATATCTGAAAATTGGTACAATCAAAGAATTGCTTAGAATCCCAATTTATTTGCGTGGCCACCGTATGTACACAATACTTGAACTTTTGTATGGCAGAGTCCAAGGTTTCCTTTAAAAACTAAACTAAACATATATATACTTACATGCACACACTTAAAACATCCAGAGAAAGATAAAACGTTTACATTTCAAGGACACAGGAAGAGAAATCCAAGTTCCCACTAAAGGGGATTTTGTTTTTACAAGTTCAGAATGCCAAAAAATGTTTTTATCAGGCCTGGTTATTTCCAGAGTGAGTTTTTTTTTTTTCTTATTCCCGATTAATGTTGTAAGTTTTGTATGTACATAAATCTGGCTGGGGTTTTACTTGGAGACTGGCAATCTGTCATTTCTTTTTCTTTTCTTTTCTGTTCTTTATTTTTTTTTTTGAAAGTTCTATTCCCCATTGTAAGGTCGGGTTCTCAGAATAAATTTGCTAGTAAGATTTCCCACAGGGACAACTCTGTGGCATGAAGTCTTTGTGTCTACCACTCCTGGAAGATTCCCTGTCACCTGAGAATGCTGTTACCAGCCAGGAGGATGGTCCAAAATTTGGAGTTGAAAGTTTCCTCATAAGAGTTTTACTTTTATCCTGAAAAATTCAATGGAGGTAACCAAATTGAGGAAAACATTAGACCAGCCTCTTACCTAACCACTCAGTCCTGAACCCAGTGTCTTTCAACTTGGACCCACTCGGGATGTCTCCACTGGGTGGGTAATTCACCTCAGTTTCTTTCAGCTGGAGGGCCACGTACCTGGATACACCGCCAGATAAAACTTAGGATCATCAACCAATATGTGAGATCTGAGAACCAGGAGAGACTCAGCCAAATTCATCTGGACCCCCCGAGGAGGCGGATGAGCACAAAGGGCCACTGCTGGTACCAAGGCTCTGGTTACTTGGAGAGTTCAGGTGGAGAGAAATCTGCTGTGGTGCTTCATGGTGTCCAAAACTGTTGACTGAAATAAACGTGCAGCCTAAAAGTTAAGAGTTATGTTTCATTTGGCGGGAGGACTCGAGCCAGGATGACCGTCTCTCAGAACTCTCTGAGGGACTGCTCCCAAGAGGTTGAGGAAGAGCTAGGATATATAGGAGCTTTACAACAAAGACCAGGTTGTTGGAACAATAAAAGATTACTTGTTATCTAAAGAAAGCCAGGTATCTCAAGTTCAAGAATTTAGTGATTTTGTATGAATGGGAGGAAGCAAATATTAGGACTCACTGAATTCATTTTTTAGACAAGCACCTAGCTATCTCGGGCCAGTAGCCCGTCCTTTCTTATTCTGAGTCTGCTCAGAGGGCACCATTGTGAGTTGCTGCAGTGGCTGGGCTGCAGGCCTGTCCTCGCCGGGGAGTGGCGGAAGCCTTTAATGACTTGGTATCAGTATTCTTTGTTTACTGACATGGTTGCAGTATTCTCATTCACATTGTAGTATTTTCGTTCACAGACCGAATATGGATCATCTGCAAACTTGGAAAGCAACCGAGATGGAATTACTGCAGATACCTTCTGCTTTAATAAGCCGTGTGCAAACATAAACACGGAGGAAGCATACACTTGGATTTGGAGGTGTAGGAAAGGGATCCTGCACATTGCAGGAGAACGCAATGCAGAATTCCTTAAGTCCAACTTTCTTTACTGTAGTGGTTTCTGAGAACAGTTTATGGTAATTAAACAACATTGACAAACGGTGGCACACATTGCTTTTAAGGGATGGCCGGCTGCAAACTTTTATATTGTTCAGGTGGAATTCATAGGCAAGTGGTCAGGTGGATGGGAGAGAGATGGAGCCAAGGCCTGGGCCCAGATTCCGGTTTAAATTGCCATTTCTTCACCATAGGGCCTTGGAATAGAATGCATACTCTCAACCTGTTGGTGAATCTGTGAAATGGGCATGGTAATATTCATTTCTTCCTGGGATTGTTGTAAGATCTAAAGAGTATTATAGCACACATGAAGCATTTAACACCCTGGCACTTAGCAGTGTTCACTGTGTGGGGCCGCCCCGCTTAGCGTGCGTCAGAGCCGTAAAGGCAGCATTTGTCTGTTGAGGATGCACTTGTAGCCCCTTGGCTAGGTTGTGAATTTGTTGATTTCCTTTAATACTTGTAACTCTGTGTGACATGGGCAGTTATTTTCATGGACAGATGAGGAATCTCAGGGTAAAGAAGACTGTGTAATTTGCCCAAGGTCAGACCATAATTTTGGGTGCAGGGGCCTCAGTTCAGCATGGGCCCCTGGGCCTTCTGCTCTCTCCGTTCAGCACCAGAGCCAGATATGGAGTTGGCTGTTTCCCTGCCCAGAATATCCGGCAGGACCCAAGACACACCTGGCCCTGTGCTGCTTGAGCAAAAACTCCGGAGGAGAGGGAGTTACAAAAGGGATAAACATAAAAACAGACGACAGCAAACTGTGATCAGCTCTGAGAAGGAAAGGAACACGTCTCGCCGTGCAGAGCTGGGAGCTTTCCCGTCTGGGCTGCTCTGGGGGTGTTCATCTCAGCTAAACAAGTTCTGCTGTTGCAGCAAGGCAGGAAGGCAGGGCGCATGTGGGCAGGTAGACAGGGCCTCATTGATCGTACTCATTCCCCATTAAGCGGCAGCTTTCACGGGCACTTACCTAGTAAACATTGGCCATAATCTTCACGCAATTTGCTTGGTAATTTTATTGACCCCAGCTTTGAGATGAGGTCATTGAAGCTGGGGAGTTTGTTGCATGCCCGTGATTACCTTGCAAATACCCCCACTGGTCTTTCAACCTAGACTGGTGTGGCTGTCATGCCCCATCCCTGTGAATGGCATCGTGTAGCTTCTCCCAAGTGGCCCAAGTGACTGACATTGATATGCTTAATTCGTAGGAAATGGTATGTGGCAATAAGAGAAAAAGATAGTAAGAAATTGTTTGGAAAACAAGAAAAAAACCTATTCTTCCCCAGCTGGGGGAGCGTAACCTGTATCACCCACCCTAATCACTGCCTGTCACCTCCTCCCTGAGGATTCTGTGTTCAGAAGCCACTCTGAGCCTTGGGAGAACATTTTTCCTCATGACACTTTTGACTAGGACCCGCGACATCTTTGTTCCTGGTTAACACTCTCTTCAAAGCCGTTTAAATGTTTTGCAGGTTCCTCCACTCTGATGTAAGAATACCCTGTATAACTTCTTGATGCAGCTCCTTAATGAAGATCTTGTGATGGATACCTAGCCAAAACTGGGATGTATGCATATAGTGACTGCAACTTCAGCACATTGTGAGTTCATAATCAGAGTGGTGGGTGACTCAGGAAAGGCTTTTTTAAGGTAACAAGGGGAAAGTGAAAAGACGCTTGCTGTGTGAGAAAGAAACATCTCGGTCACAGCCAGCAAGACACCTGTGTTCATGATGGGGTGTGGCGAGTGCAGAGTTCTCACAAAGAAAGAAGTGATGTGATGGGAGGGAGGACAGTTGGGTAATTTATTGGGGAGGAAAAAAGTGGGCTGAACATTTCCTGGTTGAACAAGAGGATTGTGACATGACGTGCTTGTATTTTGGAGAGAAGGGTTTTGTGGGGACAGGCCTAGGAGTACGCTGTATGGCTGGGGAGTCAGCACAACAGAGAAACACAGAGAACCGGGCAGACCCCAAGGCCCAAGCTGGGGGAGAGGCTGCCCGCAAATTGGAACCCTGGAAGCTGGTTCTGTCCCTTAGCTGGGGCCTCAGACGTCACTTCACAGCCCAGTCCTGTTGATACAAGAATAAAAAACGTTGGGCATGAGAAGGGCTGTGTCCCAGGCTTTCGTTGAGCCCCTGGGATGTGCCCCACCAGATTTTGTTCTTTGACTTCATGCAGTAAAGAATTCAAGAGCAAGCCAGTGTTGAGTAAAGGTATATATATTCAGACAGATACATTGAAATGCAAGAGAAACGTCACGAGGTGTGGGGGTTTCATGCACAGATTAGAAGTAGGTACACACCCCACAGACAGAAGGTCTGTCTTCTCCAAAGAGGGACAGAGAGTGGTGACCGCGAGGTGGCGCTGTGTTGCTTGTTTTCTTGGGCTTGGTGGTTTCATATGCTAATAAGTAGAAGGACCAGCCTTAGGGCAAGGGGCTAGGATTCCCAGGGAGTTGGCCATTTCCCACCCTTTGACCTTTTGTGGCTATCATTGGGACTGCCATGGTGCCTGGGGCATGTTATTCACCAGGTTACTATTACAATGGATGTTTACTGAATCTCAAGATCTGCTAGAAGTTAAATCTCTTCATCCTGAGCCTCAAGGCCTATTGGGGGTTGAATCCTTCACCATTTTGATGTCAATTGCTGCGGCCTTCCTTGAATGGCTGTGCTCTTCCCCCTTCCATCCTGTATCACTGTGATGACACAAAGACAGCAAAGGCCGGGCCCTAACCGTGCTCCTGCATTTAACGGCAGGAGGTGTGGTGTGGGCTTATGATGACTCTGAGTGGTGAGAAGGATGTTTCAGATTTTCCCACGTGAGACATGGCGACTTACCAGCAGCCTCCCCAGATTTATCTCACGGGCATTATCGCTTGTGTTGTTATGGAAACAAAAGGCCAGCCAAGAAATAAGAATCACACAGAGGGTTGGAGTACTGAGATTTATTACGCTGGCGGGCTCAGAGGGGTTTCTTTTCCAAAGCTCTGAGCACCTCCAAGACGTGCACATGAGGTTTTATAGGGTTAATTACAAGTATGGGGCTAATACCCAATAAGGCTCAAACAACAAAAAGCAAGGAATCAGTACACTGAAGCTTATCAATTTGGAACAGATCACGTTACTGACAACTGTTGACCTTGGATTTTCGGGTTAGCTTATTAGCCCAGTAAACTGACACTAAACTTCAGATTTACCAGGTAGCCCAGCAAAACTTAGATCAGGAAACCGACACTTATCACACTTTGATTTGTGACTTAGCTTGTTAGGCCAGCTGTGGTTTTCCTTCAGTGTCACTTATCTTTTGAATTTTTCTTTTTTTCTTTTTTTTAATATTTAATCCAAATTTAATATCAGGGTTCTTTGGGAAAGAAATTTCTCTTTTTCTTTTCTTTGGTGATCTTTTAGGGGGGCAGTTAATTAGATGTATTTACCTGTTAGTGGAAGCCCTGGGGCTTCAACCCAGGACCCCGTGCACGCTAAGCACACGCTCTACCACCCGCCCCATCATCTTTTCTTTTTGGTTTCGCTGCCAAGAATCCTACAGCTGAATTTCTAGTCAGCCTTAACACTTGCCCTGACTTCATGGAATCCATTTTTATGAGTTTACTTCCCCCTGGTTTCATTTAAGTATTGAATCTCCATTTTCTCTTCACTCTCCGTTTTGCCTTTTGTTGTTATGGTTGTTAAGCTGTGTTTAACAGAATTGTTTAAATTCTCTTTTAGCAAGAGGCTGAATGTAAATAAATATGTAAGCAAACAGCACAATTAAATGCTTTTATACATTCTGAGCTGTTTAGTAGTAACTTAAAAACCGAATTGAATATCAAAGTGATAGCATTTTAAAAATATTTTTTAATTTTTCATAAAAATATAGCTGATTTAAAATATGATATTAGTTTCAGGTGTACAATAGATGCTCCATTTATAGTTACTGTAAAACATTGTCTGTATTCCCTGTGTTGTAAGATACATCCCTCTAGCGTGTTTACATTACATGTTGCAGTTTGTATAAGAAAGTTGGGTAACGCAGAGTCTGGAACGTGGCTGTGTATGACTCAGGTTCACGCTCACCCTGCCTGTCAGAGCTCAGGCCTTCACTCCTTTCTGCAGGGGAGCGAGTGGAGGCAGCTCTCATCAGCGCTGTCACCACCCTCTGAGTGGCAGTGACAGCAGTGACTGTGTGTGGACGTGCAAATTGTTTTTCCAAGAGCTTTATATGCGTTTCTGCATTTAATAATTAAAGCCCTCCTGTGAGGAAGCGTTTTAAGTTTTTAATGCATAATACATTTTATTTTGATATTGATAGATTTCAAACCTCTGGAAAATTTACAGGAGTAGTACAATAAACGCTTAGATACAGTTCACTTTAAAGGGCACTATTTGGCTTTCTGTGTCTGGCTTATTTTAGCATAAAGTTTCAAGGTTCATCCATAATTGTAGCCTGAATCAGTACTTTATTCTTTTTGCTTGATAATATCCTTTTCCTTTGTTTTCGTTTTTGGTCTATTTAAAAATATTTTCATTGAAGTCTTGTTAGTTTATAATTTTGTGTTAGTTCCTTGTGTACAGCACAACACTTCAGCTAAATAGGAACCTACCTGTATTCATTTTCATCCTCTTTTTAAACATAAGTTACTATAAGATATTAAATATATTCTCCTGTGCTATACAGTATAAACTTGCTGTTTATTCTTTACATACTCAGTATCTGCAAATCTTGAACTCCCAGTTTATTCCTTCCCACACCCTCTCCCCACTGGTAACCATAGTTTGGTTTCTATGTCTCTGTGTCTGTTTCTGTTCTGTAGATAAGTTTATTTTTTTGTTTCTTTCTATTTTTTTTTTTTTTAGAGTCCACATGTGAGCAATCTCATATGGTATTTTCCTTTCTCTTTCTGGCTTACTTCACTTAGAATGACATTCTCCAGGTCCATTGATGTTGCTGCCAATGTCATTATTTTATTATTATTTTATGGCTGAATAGTAGTCTATTGGACAAATATGCTACAACCTCTTTATCCAGTCATCTCTCAGTGGACATTTCGGTTGCTTCCATGTCTTGATATTGTAAATAGTGCTGCTGTGTACATTGGGGTGTAGGTGTCTTTTTCAATTAGGGTTCCTTCTGGATATATGCCCAGGAGTGGGATTGCTGGGTCATCTGGGAGGTCAATTTTATGTCTTTAGAGGAACATCTATACACTTTTCCACAATGGCTCCACCAAACTGTATCCCCACCACAGTGCAGGTGTGTTCCCAATTCTCCGCAGACTTTCCAGTATTTATTGTCAGTGAACTTCTGAATGATGGCTATTCTGACTGGTGAGAGGTGATACTTGATTGCAGTTTTGATTTGCATTTCTCTGATAATGATAATGAATATTTTTTTATGTGGCTACTGGCCATTTGTACGTCTTCATTGGAGAAATGTTTCTTTAGGACTTCTGCCAATTTTTGAATTGAATTGTTTGTTTTTCTTTCTTATTAAGTGTAAAAGCTGTTTACATATTCTGGGAATTAAGCCCCTAGCAGTTTCATTTATTGTAAATATTTTCTCCCATTCCATAGGTTGGTTGTCTTTTTGTTTTGCTTACTGTTTCCATAGCTGTGCAAAAGCTTGTAAGTTTAATTAGATCCCTCTTGTATATTTTTGGTTGTTTTTCTATTGCTTGAGTAGACTGCTCTAGGAAAACATTGCTGAGATGTATGTCAGATGTTTTGCCTATGGTTGCTTCTAAGAGGTTTATAGTGTCTTGTCTACATGTTTAAGTCTTTAACACATTTTGTATTCATTTTTGTATATTCTGTGAGGGAGTAGTCTAACTTCAATGATTTACATGCAGCTGTTAAGTTTTCCCTACACCATTTGCTGAAGAGGCTGTCTTTACTCCATTGTATGTTCTCACCTCCTTTGTCAAAGTTTCAATGACCAAAAGTTTGTGGGCCTATTCTTGGTAAATGTGTTTATCCGTTCATTGATGGATGGATATTGTTAGTAACTTTTGGCTACTCTGAATGATACTGCTATGAATATTGATGTGAAATTTTTTATGAGAATATGTTTTCATTCTGTTGGCTGTACATTTGCCCCGCCATATCTGTAGTTTCCACTACATGAATCCAGATGGTTGATTGTAAAGGGACTCGAACATCCTTGGATTATGGTATCCAGGGTGTGGGGTTCCTGAAACCAACCCCCCAAGGATATTGAGAGATGACTCTATATGTAGGAGTGGAATTGCTGAGACATATAACTCTAAGCTTTTGAGGAAATACCAGACTTCTCCAAAGAAGCTGCAACATTGTTCCTTTCCCCTGGCCGCATATGAGGTTTCTCTGCCTCCTGAACGACATTTGTTATTGTCCATGTTTTGGTTATAACCATCCTAGTGGGTGTAAAATGAGATCTCATTTTGTTTTTGACTTCCCTAGTGATGCTGAGCATCTTTTCATATGATTATTGGCCATTTGTATATCTATTTAAATTCGTGGTAAATTTAAAAATTGGGTGTATTTTTTTGTATTGTTCAGTTGTAAGCATTCGTTATATATCCTGGATACTACTCTCTTATTAGATACATGCTTTGCAAAATTTTTCTTCTATTCTGCACATTGTCCTTTAACTATATTTTTTTAAACATTAAAACAATTTCTTTACAAGGCAGGTAGTTTGATGTAAAGATTTATTTTATTTTTTTGCAAAGCACGCACTCTCTGACTTGAGATACCCTTTTCCCCTGTCATTTCACTTTCTTGATGATGTCCTTTGTAAGAAAAAGGTTTTAGTTTTGATGAAGTCCAGTTTATCTGCTTTTTCCTTCTATCACTTGTGCTCTTGGTTTTGTATCTAGGAAACCAAAGCCTATCCTAGGCCCACAAAGATTTATACTGTGTCTTCTTTTAGAAAGTTTATAGGTTTAATTTTTACATTTCTGTCTGCGATCTATTTTCAATTAATTTTATTTGTTATATAAAATATGGGTGTTCAGATTCCAGATTGATTCTTTTGCCTGCAGATACCCAGCTGTCCCTGAACCATTAGTTGAATAGACTATTCTTTCAATGGAGTGTTTTTGGCCCCCTAGTGGAAAAGTGTCTGTAAATGTAAGTTTTTCCCCGTGGGTTTTTATTGTGTCTCTTAGACTTATTTATCCAAACTTATGCCAGTATCATACTGACTTAGTACTATAGCATTTTAGTACACTTTAAAGTGAGTCCTCCAACTTTACTCTTCTTTTTCAAGGTTGTTTTTGCTGTCCTGGGCCCCTTGCAGGTCCATGTGAATTTTGGGATCAGTTTTTCAATTTTGCATAGAAGTCAGCTGGAATTTTGATAGGGATTCCACTGAATATATAGTTCACTTTGAGGATTCTTAACATTTTTAATAATATTGTCAATCATTCCATGAAAATGGGATGTCTTCCATATATGTAGATCTTTTAAAATTTATTCTGGTGATACTTCAAAAAGTTCAATGTACAAATCTTGTAAATTTTTGTTAAATGTATCTCTCACTTTATTTTTAATGCTGTTGTAAATGGAAAGGCTGAATTTCTTATGGGTGGGACTATGTATCAATCTTCTTATTTGTAGAATTCCTTCACAACAAATACCCTTGGTATATATTTGCTACATAAATCTATCCACAACTATTCCCCGCCCCGTGTTATAAGAAACCAAGACCCAAGGTAAGCTACTTGAAAACACCTATGTGGAAGTGAGAAATGAGACCCTTGGGTGGGTCTTTGTGCAGATGATACTGAGAGCTTATTCTGAATGGCTTCTTCTTAATTACTTTTAAACAACCCTTTCAGTGTATTTAGTCAGATACATTAAGATTATGCCCTTTTGATGTGCGGAGTAGCTAAGACTATAATTTTCAAATAAATTCTAGTGAGAGTGTTGTACTTGAAACCTAATTTGCATCAATCTTTGAAGATTTATGTTTCAGGAGCTTTGACTAAAGAACAACTGTCTTTATTCTATAATGAGAACTAAATGCTCAAGCAACATGTAAGAGTTTGAGCAAACTGCCCCCGCCCCGTAGTGCTGGGTGGCTGCAGCTGTAACTGGAGTCAGCACTTACCTCTCCCAGTATGCTTGTGCTGATCTGCTCAAAGTGGTTCGTCCAACAGTTTGTCAGTAGTCTGTTGGACAAAGTCATAAAACATTGATTGAAGGTTGCTAGAATGCAATATATTCTTATTAATATTAAGTAAGCACATATTGAATGCTTACTGTATGATGGAATTGTCCCTCAGCCTCACATGAATATTATTTCTCTTGAAACCTCACATATTTCCTTGTTATTCTCACTTTACAGATAAGGAGACTGAGAATTAGGTCTTCTCTCTTTTGGGAGGAGCTCATTATTAATGATGAGCAGTTGTAAGGAAAAAGATATTGATTCATTATGAGAAAACATTTTTGTGAGAGTCAGCAATGAAGAAGATGAACACTGAAGAAGGTGATCATTGTTCGAGTGAGACAAGCCCTGGGTTGTGCGGAGTCAGCATCCCTGTCCTAGACACGGCACGTGTAGAGCTGCGTGGTGGGTGAGGCGGCGCGGCCGTGCAGGGAAAGCGGATGCTGGGGCCTTAGGCTGTGCTCAGGCCTGGTTGGGCTTTCTCCTAAGGGGAGTGAACCATCATTGACAGATTTTAAGTAGGAGAGTGGGGTGCTCTCATAGTTCATATTTGTCTTCTAGAATGTTTGGAAACATTTAGAAGGCTTGGCAGGAGATGATGTGATGAGTCAGAGTAGGGTGGCTGCGAGGTGTAGCAGTGTCCAATTTTCAAGTGGTTTTCAGGCCCAGGCTTGTGGCTTAGTAGCCGTGTCAGTTTGAATGACGCACGCAAGGAAGTGAAACAATTTATCTAATCAATTGAAGCAGTGATGTACCCAATTCCCAGGACTATTGTGGAGATCCAGTGAGATACACTGTGCAGTGTGCAGTGTGGTCTCCAGCAGAGAGTCAGTGCTGAGTGAGTGCCAGTGAGTATCTGGTAGGTCAGTTGAGGGTAGTGGGACTCGGAGTCTGAGGATATCTGGTCCCTGAAGGAGGGGTCCATTCACATCTGTGAGTGATGGGCCTGAGTTGGGAGACGCAGGGAGACCTTACCCCCCGACCAGGGGCCCTGGTAAGGACGGCTATGGGAGGAAAACCGTGAAGTCAGCTCTTTGCATGTGGAGTTGGAGCTGCCTTTGAGACAACTAACTGCAGTGTCACGAGCTTAAAGAGGAGATCTGGGCCCAGGTTGTGCATTTTCCTAAAATCTCAACTCCTAAGGACGCTGAAGTATTGATCACTGAACGTGAAGTCATACTTTAAAGGACAAACGAATAGTAGTATTATCCCTGTCATCAAAGCTCACGTCTATTTATTCATCACTCACTTTGCTAATTGTGTACTTACAGAGCTCACTTCACCGTCCTCCCGTGGGCTCAGGCTCCACAGAAAAGAGCTGGTGAGACTCCCTCTTTTCTAGAATAAGACACATTTAGCTTGTAGCCTTCTGTACCTCACCAGACTTAGGATATTAGTTTGTTGGTTTAATTGTATTTTCTGTTGGCCATGTCCTGACAGGAGAGAAATTTTACCTCATGGTCATGTTTCAATTAGCTGTTACTGAGAATTGCTGATCTGATACATAGTGTATGTATTATATTAACTTTGTAGAGTAGTTATCATTTTTCTGTCTTTGCCCGTTAATTTGTTTGCCCCTTCAGTGTTCTATTCTTTTTGGGGCCTTATTTTTTTTTTAATTAAGAAATGTCTGTTAGCAGTTAAAAAAAAAAGCAAAGAAAAAATGCACATGAGAACTAAATTTAGAAAATGTCTAGTGTGTTTTCTGTCTCGGCAATGGAGGGTTCTAGAAACTCCTGAAAACCTTCATTACACAAGTTCCTTAAAACGCTGATTGAGAAATAAAACCTTCCTTCCTCATCTTTCAAGCTGCACAACTCATTGTCAAGAAAGTGAGGGAAAATTCTCAGAAGCCAAGACAAACGAGAAAGCAGGGTTTCTGAGAGATACGTGAGCGTTAGAAGCCGTGGTGTGCTGGTTGGCTCCTGAACTGATTTTCAGTTGCCTTGACAGGAGGGAAGCAGGTGAGCCCCAGACCTCTCACAATAGGAGTTGGATGGGTGATCATAAAATGGGCCAAGCCCATCCTGAGAATCTTGCTTTACTAAAGGGTGAAATAGGAAAAAAAAATTCCTCAAGACAAGAAAGTAAGAAAAGTCAATTTTGGTGGAAGTGGGGAAAAATAACAAATCCAAATTAAGGATATAGTTTAAAGCTGTTCTGGCATGAGAGTGACCACAAACTCCTGGCAGAAAAGCACAGCTACTCCTTGATTGATAAGTTGTGTTTTGAATGAATCAGTGAACAGCTATTCCGAAAAAGGCCTCCAGAGTCTTGTGGATCAAGATACTGGACAGCAAACACCTCTCTTCCAAGGTCTCATTCAAATAACCAGAAAGGTTTTAAAGGAAACTAACAATAATCTGAGTTGTATTTATTGACATTACTATATGCTAAGAATTCAGAGGTGACTATGGAGTTGTCTCCTCTTTTATGGACCTTATTTTCTCTTTGGGGAGAAAAATGACATAGTTGGGTATCTTGGTGGAGGGAGGTGTTAGTCTGTTGCAATTAGCCAGGAGAGGAGATTAAGAAAACAGTGAAAGATGGGTGAACTTTTTAGCTGAGGACAGTCTTGTTCACTTGGCTTTTAATTGCAGGCTCAATGAGCTGTCACTGGAGGGACTAGATCTTACGGAGGATGGACTTAGCTCAGGCCTCTTTTGAATGGACAAGTGAACCTGGAAAAAGACAGTCAAATCTGTGCAGACATTAAAGTTCACTTGAACGTGCTGCATCCCTGAGCCAAAGATAGGACAAATATGCAGCAATTCTTGAGGACAGAAGAGTGGTTTTTAAGGTTCTCCAAGAATGAATCCCATGGAACCGAGATGGCCAGTTGTCAAACTGAGACTTTGTTCTTTGGACGGTGTACCCAGCAAGGGTATTGGCCTTTTATATGTTTCCATTTGTCTTTAATACATGTCTGTTGATGAGGGCATGGGCACAAATGTTTGACACCTTGTCGAGGCGATTTTGGATACCTGCCTAGAAGCACGGGCACAGTTGCGGCTGCTTCATACATCTTGCAGCCCATCCCTTTCCCCGGCTCCGGGATCACGGCAGAGTGATTCCTTGTTGACCTGTCCGTTTCCTCTGTGACATCATAACCCATGAAAAGACCGGAGGATATTAACTTGGTTTTGTTAAATTCAAAGAAACAGATCAAATATGAAGTCAGATTTGTTCTTTCCTATTTCAGTAGTACCATGGAGACGGCAGTTTGGGCAGCTTTTTGTAGTGTCCTGGAGGCTTTCTCTCTCAGCTTCTGGGCGCCTCTGTTGAAAACACTTCATAGCTCTCTGGCCTGCTGGAAAAGCACTCTGCCTGTTTTACCCTGAAGATGTGTTCTGTTTATAAACTCATCTCTACTCCTTGGAAAACAACTCAAGAAAAACTCGGTTGGTTTTCCACCAGCCATGGGCAGGGTTGAGGTAAACCGTGTTATTATTTCATAAAATAATAGTAATAATAGTAATAGTAATATTAGTAGTAGTTGTAGTAATAGTAATAATAATAATAATAATAATAATAATAATAATAATAATAATAATAATAATATTAATAGAAGTCTTAAAACAGGACAGAGCACATTGGAGAGAGTCAAAAAATGCTTTCTGGCTTAAATCAAAAGTGATGACTAGTGATTCCATGGCTGCTGTATTTG